>NC_140591.1:1276861025-1277160025 GCF_964204655.1 Triturus cristatus | reverse complement strand
CTGGATCTAGGATGTAAGGAACCTGAAAGCAGAGGGGACAGAGTCTGGGTCACTAGCCAGTGACCTAGGGCAGGATGGACCAATGCCCACAGATGTCGTGTGCTTCAGGTGAGTTGATGGGTGTCTTCACTCTTCAGCCACAAGGCCCAGGAGGCATTGATGAAGTCCACGAGCCGGATTCGAGCTGTCCCACGAAGTCTGTTGAGTGCTGCGGTATCGGCGACCAGATTGGACCCAACAAGCCTTGGCAATGGCAAGTCACTGGAAATCAGAGAAAAGACTGCGGTGCAGACCAGCAAGGTCTGATGGACTCACCCAGTGAGGGTAAGTAAGGGCACGTCTGGAGAAACCAGGAAAGCCCAAGCAGAGAAGGAGTTGCCTTCGTGGGGACCTGCTAGCCAACGGGCTAGTAATCGCGAAGGAGCCTCGAGCAGTCGCACTTGAAGCTGGCCCACAGGTCACTCGTGGAGTGGAGGCCAACAATCTTCGGTGCAGGAGGTGCTCAAGGCTGGGGCTACTCGAAGCCCAAAGTACAACTTCGAGGATGACCAGGAAGATAGTGTTGCTGCAAAAGTTCACGGTGTCCAGGGGTCACAGTTCCACGTCACCCACGATAGCCACGGGCCTCAGCTTTGCTGTGGACTCAGGGTAGCCTCGGGGAAGTCTGGAAATCCACCGCAGGAGATGCAGAGACTTCGGCGTCCGGCGGGAGATTCAGAATTGCAGACCGGTCAGTTGCTTCTTTGGTGCCTGTCAAGCAGGGGAGTCACTCCTTGACCCCAAGGGAGATCTCTTCAGTCTTCTAGTCAGGATAGAACGTCGAAGGTCCAGGATGTACATTGCAGAGTTTCGTCCGGGGAAATCTAAAGTCCTAGGGACTGGATTCCTATACTTGTACTAAGTTTAGTGGATGGACTAACTCTAAGGCCCCACCTATAAGTGGGCCAGGAAAGAGGGGTGGTTACACCCATTTCCTTTGTCCAGTTTTGTGCCAGAGTGGTGGCAGGTAGCCCCTGCAACCGGTTGGAACTAGAGTATGCACAGGGACACCAAGTGTGCCCCCAGTGCAGGAATTCAAAGCACCAAAGTGCGCTCCCGCCCAGCCCCAATACACATCCGCCTGTCTGGGGAGGTGGTTACACCTCCCCTTGACAGGAAACCTATTGTCCAGGCCTCCCCTGCCAGAGTTTTGGTCAGCAGCAGGAGGCCAGACCCATGTCTGTGGCAGAGGCATCCATTTTGTGATGCCAGGGCTCAGGAAAGTCCTACCGGGTTTAGCCAGTGCGAATAGGTCTCTCCCTCTAGAAGGGTGGAATGCTACCCCCGCCGCCAGAATTGGTGGAGTAGTATTCCAAAGCGTTTGACACCAAACACGACATGTTTTGATGCAATCATCCCAAAGTTAACATTTACCGCGCGGTTATAATGCACTTAAGAGTATATGGTATGGCTGTGTCACAGAACAGCCATAAGGAAGTATTTTCGAAAGCTGCAGAGGGGCTCAGCTCATGCTTGGGCACCCTTTCACATAAAACCAAGCACTCTGCCTTCAGGATTGTCAAGGCCTGCCAAATGAGTGGCTTATAGGTTTATATGTGTCTGTATAAGGTAGTGATATAGGTAGCCTATATCACAGTAAGGGGTGCAAGCACACCCTTACCCAGGCTGCAGTAGCAGACCTGTGGTGTCATTTTGGAGTGCTTCCCAGGGGTGGCATAATATATGCTGCAACCCCTGGTAGGCCTCTGAGGTACCTATTCCCTAGGTACATAGTATACCATATACTAGGGGCTTATAAGGCACTCCAGAATCCAATTAGATATGTACATGGAAACCATTTTAGAGAGGAAGCAGCTAGGCTGTGGTCCTGATTAGCAGGGCCACATCCAGACTAAGGTCGAAAAACAGTGAAACACCAGCAAAAAAGTGGGGGTACCCATGTGAAGCAGATCCTACTCTCCCATATATATATATATTCACTGAAAAAACCAAAGGTTTCAGGGGCATTATAGTTAGCTGGACATTTCCCTCGTACAAAAACCCTAGAAATTCCGCTGTTATAGTTAGTTCAGCTAACTATAACTCGCGCCCCCGCAATGCACTGCTGATGACGTCACATATTACATCACTCATGACATGGTCAGTGACATCACTGATGACATCTCAAATGACATCACTGATGACATCATCCAGTGACTGTGCGTTTCTGTAAATTTTAAATATGTTTTATATATTTATAGTGAAAGGCCTGTGGAAGAATGAGTGGCTGTACAAGTGTGTGAATGGATGATTTTCTAGGTGCGTAACTGACTCTATAAGTGAGTCATTAAATGTATCTTACTGCAGACTAGTGACTAAACTGTGTGAATGTCTGTATGTGTCTGTCTGTTGGTGTATAAGTGGCTGCATGGTTTTGTGAACAGCTATATGAGTGTCTATATGGGTTATCGATTGGTTGTATGAGTATCTGTATGGGTGCCTGAGTGTTTGTGTGAGGAGGCTGTGTGTGACTCTGTGCATAGATGTGTGAGTGGGTGATTCTATGGGTGCATGGTTTTAAGAGTGCATCTGTGATGAACTGTATGGTTGAGTGAGTGTATGTATTGGTGTGTTAGGGATTGAATGTATATCTCACTGGTACATTTGTGACTAACTACATATGTGAAAGGCAGTATATATGCGTGTAAGAGTATATAAGTGGGTATATGTGAGAGTGTGTGATTGTGAGAGTGGCTGTATGGATGAGTGTGTGCTTGTATCAATGATTGTATAAGAGCGTAAGAATGTGGCACTATTTTTATGAGTAAGTGAACTTGAGTGTGTATAACTGCATAGGTGAGTAAATGGGAGTGTGATTAATTATTTGCATGACTGACTAGGTGTGACAGTACCTCTATGGATGATTGGTGGTGTGTGAGTGTCTATGTAGGTGTATAAATGCATATGATAGTCTTGTACGGAGTGACTGTAAGTATGAGTGACTGTACATGTGAATGAGTGGAGGTGTATGTAGACCTAAGAGTTAATAAGTGGGTATGTAGTTATTGGTATTGGAGTATCTATGGTTTTGAGAACGGGCGTCTGAAATTTTGAGTTTGTGTATCAACGGTTAAATTAGGGTGTGAGAAGATGCAATAATTTATCACATGGATGATGTCATCAGTGATGTCATCAGTGATGTAATTTGAGATGTCATCAGTGATGTCACTGACCATGTCATGAGTGATGTAATATGTGACGTCATCAGCAGTGCATTGCCAGGGCTCGAGTTATAGTTAGCTGAACTAACTATAACAGGGGAATTTCTAGGGTTTTGTACGAGGGAAATGTCCAGCTAACTAGAACACCCCTGAAACCTATGGTTTTTTCAGTGAATTTCAAAGGTTTTTTAAATGCTAATTCCTATCTATAACTTATCTCTAAAGATATTATGAAAAGCATTCTTTTTTAAAAGTAGGGTGCACATTAGTTTTGTGGAAAAGCATCTTTCTGATTGGTTAAGAAAATTCAGTTTCAACGTGGAGTACATATCATAGGATAAAATTTGCTCAGCTCAACCACACCTGCTACTTGCATTTGGAAGGCACTGTTCGAACTTAAAACAATCGTCAAATTTTAACCTGCACGTGTCATTAAATGTTCAAGAAAATGTTACAAAAAAATATCGTAAAGTTTTAAAAAATTGATGAACTTTTAACCTGCACGTATTGTAGAATGTTCTAGGAAGTGTGTTGATAGAATACGTTGCACTTCTGACTTCTATGTGTTGTTGAATATTAAACAAAACAGTTCATATGGAAAATTAAAAAGAAACCAATAGAGAAGTTTTGAAACCTAAAAGAAGCAAGGAACTATTCTAATTTATTCTTTACATGTATTTATGTGTGCAGCAACAAAATTATAGACACAACAGCACTAGGAAGAGGAAGAAGCAGAGAGTGGGGGGAGGGGGGAGATGGGCAGAATGGCACACATGCACAATTAAGTACAACACACATATAGACTAACAATGGCCAAAATGAAACACACCAACAAGGAGCACAAGTCACACAACCTGCCAACATCACACCACTGAACGAGCATAGAAGTGAAAACCACGCTGCATTCATGCAGGATGTGTACAAAGGCCAGTCATTGGTGTTGTGGGATGTCTGCGACCGTGGTCATCATGGATGAGATGCCCAGCACGTGGCACATGGGCGAGTTCACTGTCTGTTACGTTGCCAAACAGCTGCTCCTCCCTCACACGAGCCCCCACACTTATGTATGGTGCGCTGTTGTATCTCGTGCACTCGTACGGCACACCATTGTAATGCCTATTCGCGCATGTCCTGCCGCATTCCAACTACACCATCACAGTGCCATTTGGAGGTGGTGCATGCCACTTTATAACATCGACTGCTGCGGCCCTTGTGGCAGGCCACACCAGAACACAGACACACTTACCGCACTTCTGTACACGGACATGTCCGAGACAACCCGTTCCCCTTGCCGAATAGGCACACCCCTGCGCTGACCTGTGTACCACGGACCAACACACGCCGGTTGTACATGCAGGAGGATGCGTGCGTAGCTACATGTCCAGGCTCACTGCCAAAGCTGAGGTGACAGCACACTGGGATATTGCAGGGCTCGTGCCTATCATGCTAAGACAATGACCACAGGGACACACTTGCTCAGATGCGGGTTTGGGGGGCATTGGCGGTCCTCGAGTTGTTGCGATGAGTCTTGTGGCCCTCATGGGTATCCCTGTATCATGCTCATTGACTTTATGGCACCTGTGGGTGTTCTGGTGTGCCTCTTGACTGTGTTCCCTTTCATGGTGCAGGTAGTTGTCCTGCTTAACACCAGCAGAAAGCAGGTGTAAAATCCCTGGTGCTAACGTGTCTTATCGCCGGAATTTGTTTCGCATTGCAATTGGTGTGAAAGTTGTGATGTGATTTTTATCGTGTGCAGAACAGTATACGAACTGAGCAGTGTATCTCGTCAAGATCCAGCACCTGATGCACTATTCCCAATCAATATAAATACAATGAGATTTCTTAATAGATTTTGTGTGTACACTGTAAGTGCAGCCAATACCTCAGTGCAATTCAATACAGGATTCTAGTATTTAGAATAAATCGGAAAGGTGCACCTCGTGTCTTTTTGCACGGGAACGGCTACTCTCCATTTCATTATCAGCACTTTAACGGAAGTAAAGTTGAGATAAATCTAACACACTATTCAGAAGTTGGTGCAAACTGCAGATATCACCAGTATTCCAGCGATAAGTGCCCCAAAATTTAACACCATGGTGGACTCCATCAAATAACAGTAATAAGAACAAGAGTCACACAGCAGTTAAGAGAACAACCAAAAACATTTTCATTTTTTTTTTCAAACTTTATTTTTTATAATAATAAATATATAAACGATAAACTATTTTCAAACTTTATTTTTTTATTAACATATATATCAACAATAAACTAATAAACAAAATGTAACAACAATAATACAAAACAACAAGGCGGAACACTCCTGTGGGAATCATGGATGTCGACGACAGACCTGGAAAATCAGAAAGATTGTTAAAAAAAAACAACATGGTATTCTCAACAAAATACCACAAGAAACAAATCACAAATATATAAAATGCATACAGCTAACAAAAGTTTATAAGTTTAACTTACAAAAACTGTAAATATTGCCACTTTAAAATATTTACCGAATCTGAGGAAAAGTTTTTGCAGAAGGCACCACGCCTACAACGTTTTTCTTCAGTGGTGAGGAAATTTTTTACTTTTCCCAAGGGGCAAACAAAGACCAATGCCACCTTCATCACTCGCAAGATTTGCCAAAGAGTTCTGTTATGAGGGGATCCTAACAAAAATTACTTGTGCGGCACAGCAAGTATGATGAAACAATCTTGCATGAGAAGAGTGCAAACAGATGAGAAACACTCCTGTTCTGTATCTGTAAAAAAGAATCACAAATAAATGTATATTAATAACTTTCAAATTTATACTATTCCATTACTGTACAAACACATGTTATATAAAAACTGACTAAGAAACTATAGCCCTGAGCCACAAGTGTGACGATCGTTAAAACACTACATGCATAGTGCATACTACTTTGAAGCAGTTCATGCCCCAAAGCCTACCTCACTAAAAGACTCTTTGCTACACACTGGGTGAGTGACAGGGTGTTTGCTAGAAGAGTATGAATACTAACTAGGGAATTGAAGATGTGAAACACAACTGTGTAGGTGATTAGAGGACTGCATCCATACTGCATAGGCATTTAAAGCAGTCCATGTGCTAAGGCCTGGCTCACTGCATCACTACTTGGGTACTGACTGAATGATTAGAGTACAGCAAGGAGAGTGCCTAGGTGAATTTATAAGTGCTAGGCTTTTCGCACAGGGAATGGATTAGTACATGATGCTGAATGGGTCACTAGAGGAGTGCAAATGGAGTGACAGGGTGTTTGCTGGAAGTGAACGGATACTGACTGGGGAATTGAAGGTGTGAAATACAAGTGTGTAGATGGTTAGAGGACTGCATGCATAGTTGATAGGGGTTTGAAGAAGTCCATGTGCTAAGACCTGGCTCAGTGCATGAATACTTAGGCAGTGACTGAATCATTAAAGTACTGGAAAGAGAGTGTCTTGGTGAATGTTTAAGTGTTTGGATTTTAGCAAAGTGAATGGATTAGTACATGCTGTTGAATGGGTCTCTAGAGGACTGCAAAGGAAGTGACAGGATGTTTCCTGGAAGTGTATGGATACGGACTAGGGAATTGAAGGTGTAAAAGACAAGTGTATAGTATGTTAGAACACTACATGCATACTGCATAGACATTTGAAGCAATCTATTTGGTACTTAGAAACTGACTAAATAATCAGACTACTTCTAGGACAGTGCTTAGGTAAAACTTTTAAATTTTCAGTTCTGCCACAGTGAACAGAATAGTACATGGTATTGCACCTTAGTGTCAAACCCTGACTCATTTTATCAATGCAAAAGCAAAGACTGGCTTCTAATTCTACTAAAACTTGACAACATGACCGGTTCTAAAACAGTTATCTGTCAGTAAATTCACGGTTACCAAATGCTTCTCTCATAGTGGTTCCCAAATGCACACAGACTCACAGTGTGATTCTAGACAATCAACACTATCCTAGGAGTTTACCAAAACTCATTCACTAGTCTACAAGAGTTAATGGTACTGAACACAATCTACATATTTAAGTACAGCACATCAGTGTCAGAGCATGACTCATTTAATCAACGCATAAGCAAAGACTGGATTCTAATGCTACTAAAACTTCACAACATGACAGGTTTTAAAACAGTTATCTGTCAGCAAATACATGATGTTACCAAATGCTTCTCTCACAGTGATCCCAAATACACAATAACTCACAGTGTGAGTCTAGACAAGCACCACTATCCCTAGGAGTTTACCAAAACTCATTCACTACAGTGCAAGTGGTACGGGAACTCCACACAATCTACATATTTCACGACTGCAATTTACTGTCAATGCCTGACTCATTTAATGAAAGCATAAACCATAACAGTCTTCTAATGCTACTAAAACTTCACAACATGACAAGTTAAAACAGTTGTGAGAGAAGCTTTTGGTAACATCGTGTATTTGCTAACAGATAGTGGTTCCCAAATGCACACAGACTCACTGTGTGATTCTAGACAAACAACACTATCCCTTGCACTATACCAAAACACATTTCTTCATCTAGAAGTAGTACTACATTTTACTATAGAAACATAACATAACTCAATACACAAATTCATAAACAATGACTGGTTTCTAATTCTACCAAAATATAAAAACAGCACAGTTATCTGTCTACACACACATGAAAAACACAAATGCTTATCACAGAATGGTTTCTACATGCACACACATTGTAGAGAAAAAAAGTACTCCCTACACTTTAGCAGGAGAAATAGATTAGTCTGATTAAAATCAAAATAGTCTACATACATCCCCTCACAATTAAATAACTCATCTTTCAAGTTCTTTTGTAGATTAAGAAGTATATCAATCACTCACCATATTTTCTTTTACAGAATCTCTGCACTGTGCACCTCTCAACAAAAACAAAGAATGGAAAAGTTTCCCTTTCATTTTCCACACATATACATGTAAACATCAAATCACAATCCTTCACACATTAACCAATAGAAATGTGTATTTGCTTTTGAGTTTAACATTTCAACCCTTTCCAACTGAAATACATTTAAACCCTTCCCCCAATCTGCCTTCTGCCTGTTACCATAGAAACAGGTCATGGAACACTGCACTGAGCTCACAGGTCACAAGTTCAGCACACAATGTTCCTACACAAGACAGGAAGTGTGCTTGAATTTTCAACATATCAGCTTATCACATATAATGTTCCTTACAATCTGTTTTTGTTAACCAATAAGAATCTAACTTTAAAAAACAGAAATATACACCCTACCTTTCAGTGTAGAAAGTAGTCATACAACCAATGATTTCTTGTCTTTTTAAAAAAAACATTGCCGTGTATTCGCGCACCCAACGCGTGAGAATCCGTGCACCCAATGCGTTAGGATGCGCGCACCATGCGCGTATTTCGCCGTTTTTAAAAAAAAAAGGGGGGGCCCAGGGGGTCCTTTTGGGACCCCCTAAGCACCTCTAGAGGGTCAGAGTATTTCCACTCTGCCCCCTTTATATGTTTTACACACTTATTCTGCTTGCTTCTTCAGCCTCGCTTCTACCGAGGCAGAAAATGGCCGCCAACAGTTCCTGGTTTCGAATGTAAAGAGACACTCGACAGCCAATTAGCATTCAGCGCGAGATCGGGGGGGTGCGCGTTCGGTTCGGGGAGGGTGCGCTTATGGTGCGGGTACGGTCCGCGGATCCTCCGCGGCCATAGATATCACTAACTTTTTTACCCTAATTTTCTCAGGAACTACTGAACGGATTCACACCATATATGCATAAGGCACGAGTCCGAACTGAGGACTACCTCTTTGCCAAATTTGGTGTCATTCCGTTCAGCGGTTTGGGCTGTAGCTGCGACAACAGATCCTATGTGAAATTGCATGGGGAAAACACGTTTTGGGACCCCCCTTTTTTCTTGGCCCCCGCTTGACGGATCACCGCAAAACTTTCAGGGTAGGAGCGGAGTGGAGCTGGCCAAAAGTTTGAAAAATTTCACGAGGATTCATCAACCGGCGCCAACGTTATTCCAAATAGAATGTTGCGGATTTCCTATGGAAAATAGGTCCTAACTATAACTATCTACTGGCGACCGCCAGTAGATTATTTATATATATATATATATATGTATGTATGTATGTATGTATGTATGTATCCAATTATAGGAATACTTCGTTTTTTGAAATAAACATCCAGCACTCCAAAGTCAAAATTTTGGCACTCGGTCTTTTATTCTCCATGAACGAGGAAAAACATCTACGCGTTTCAGCAGACTCACGCTGCCTTGTTCACGATGTTTGTGCGCCATTTTTTTGTCAATAAAGTACCCAACATTTGGTAAACAACATCAACAAGGGACTTGACACATTACATCACAGTATCTGCTCGGTACATTACGGCGGCCATTTCTTAACATGTACATTTCCTTTTATTATATTGCACAGCTCATCCATTATCTTATTTTATTTTCCTTTCTGCTATTCCCTTGGAAGTTATATTCGAGAGTATTACTTCTCTAAATATTATGCAGGGAATGAATGGAAAAATAAAGTGCAAGTGCAAATAAAGAGTCATATCTGGCAAGTGCCTTAATACATTGTCATTTAAAGTGCTAGTGCTTACTGTGCAAATTACGCCATAGGTCCATATTGTAATAAAAACAAATAATTAATGTATGTAACTAGTTATTAAATATCTACTATTAGTGCAAAGTCATCATCATTCTCTTATATGCATTCCATACAAGAACTGATTAATTCGATATAGTTTATCCTGATGATCATAGATATATATATATATATATTCACTGAAAAAACCAAAGATTTCAGGGGCATTATAGTTAGCTGGACATTTCCCTCGTATAAAACCCTAGAAATTCCCCCGTTATAGTTAGTTCAGCTAACTATAACTCGCGCCCCGGCAATGCACTGCTGATGACGTCACATATTACATCACTCATGACATGGTCAGTGACATCACTCATGACATCACTGATGACATCCCAAATGACATCACTGATGACATCACTGATGACGTCATCCAGTGAGTCTATTTTAAAGTGGCAATATTTACAGTTTTTGTAAGTTAAACTTATAACATTTTGTTAGCTGTATGCATTTTATATATTTGTGATTTGTTTCTTGTGGTATTTTGTTGAGAATACCATGTTGTTTTTTTTTAACAATCTTTCTGATTTTCCAGGTCTGTCGTCGACATCCATGATTCCCACAGGAGTGTTCCGCCTTGTTGTTTTGTATTATTGTTGTTACATTTTGTTTATTAGTTTATTGTTCATATATATGTTAATAAAAAAATAAAGTTTGAAAATAGTTTATCGTTTATATATTTATTATTATAAAAAATAAAGTTTGAAAAAAAAAATGAAAATGTTTTTGGTTGTTCTCTTAACTGCTGTGTGACTCTCTTGTTCTTATTACTGTTATTTGATGGAGTCCACCATGGTGTTAAATTTTGGGGCACTTATCGCTGGAATACTGGTGATATCTGCAGTTTGCACCAACTTCTGAATAGTGTGTTAGATTTATCTCAACTTTACGTCCGTTAAAGTGCTGATAATGAAATGGAGAGTAGCCGTTCCCGTGCAAAAAGACACGAGGTGCACCTTTCCGATTTATTCTAAATACTAGAATCCTGTATTGAATTGCACTGAGGTATTGGCTGCACTTACAGTGTACACACAAAATCTATTAAGAAATCTCATTGTATTTATATTGATTGGGAATAGTGCATCAGGTGCTGGATCTTGACGAGATACACTGCTCAGTTCGTATACTGTTCTGCACACGATAAAAATCACATCACAACTTTCACACCAATTGCAATGCGAAACAAATTCCGGCGATAAGACACGTTAGCACCAGGGATTTTACACCTGCTTTCTGCTGGTGTTAAGCAGGACAACTACCTGCACCATGAAAGGGAACACAGTCAAGAGGCACACCAGAACACCCACAGGTGCCATAAAGTCAATGAGCATGATACAGGGATACCCATGAGGGCCACAAGACTCATCGCAACAACTCGAGGACCACCAATGCCCCCCAAACCCGCATCTGAGCAAGTGTGTCCCTGTGGTCATTGTCTTAGCATGATAGGCACGAGCCCTGCAATATCACAGTGTGCTGTCACCTCAGCTTTGGCAGTGAGCCTGGACATGTAGCTACGCACGCATCCTCCTGCATGTACAACTGGCGTGTGTTGGTCCGGGGTACACAGGTCAGCGCAGGGGTGTGCCTATTCGGCAAGGGGAACGGGTTGTCTCGGACATGTCCGTGTACAGAAGTGCGGTAAGTGTGTCTGTGTTCTGGTGTGGCCTGCCACAAGGGCCGCAGCAGTCGATGTTGTAAAGTGGCATGCACCACCTCCAAATGGCACTGTGATGGTGTAGTTGGAATGCGGCAGGACATGCGCGAATAGGCATTACAATGGTGTGCCGTACGGGTGCACGAGATACAACAGCGCACCATACATAAGTGTGGGGGCTTGTGTGAGGGAGGAGCAGCTGTTTGGCAACGTAACAGACAGTGAACTTGCCCATGTGCCACGTGCTGGGCATCTCATCCATGATGACCACGGTCGCAGACATCCCACAACACCAATGACTGGCCTTTGTACACATCCTGCATGAATGCAGCGTGGTTTTCACTTCTATGCTCGTTCAGTGGTGTGATGTTGGCAGGTTGTGTGACTTGTGCTCCTTGTTGGTGTGTTTCATTTTGGCCATTGTTAGTCTATATGTGTGTTGTACTTAATTGTGCATGTGTGCCATTCTGCCCATCTCCCCCCTCCCCCCACTCTCTGCTTCTTCCTCTTCCTAGTGCTGTTGTGTCTATAATTTTGTTGCTGCACACATAAATACATGTAAAGAATAAATTAGAATAGTTTCTTGCTTCTTTTAGGTTTCAAAACTTCTCTATTGGTTTCTTTTTAATTTTCCATATGAACCGTTTTGTTTAATATTCAACAACACATAGAAGTCAGAAGTGCAACGTATTCTATCAACACACTTTCTAGAACATTCTACAATACGTGCAGGTTAAAAGTTCATCAATTTTTTAAAACTTTACGATATTTTTTTGAAACATTTTCTTGAACATTTAATGACACGTGCAGGTTAAAATTTGACGATTGTTTTAAGTTCGAACAGTGCCTTCCAAATGCAAGTAGCAGGTGTGGTTGAGCTGAGCAAATTTTATCCTATGATATGTACTCCACGTTGAAACTGCATTTTCTTAACCAATTAGAAAGATGCTTTTCCACAAAACTAATTTGCACCCTACTTTTAAAAAAGAATGCTTTTCATAATATCTTTAGAGATAAGTTATAGATAGGAATTAGCATTTAAAAAACCTTTGAAATTCACTGAAAAAACCATAGGTTTCAGGGGTGTTATAGTTAGCTGGACATTTCCCTCGTACAAAACCCTAGAAATTCCCCTGTTATAGTTAGTTCAGCTAACTATAACTCGAGCCCTGGCAATGCACTGCTGATGACGTCACATATTACATCACTCATGACATGGTCAGTGACATCACTGATGACATCTCAAATGACATCACGGATGACATCACTGATGACGTCATCCATGTGATAAATTAGTGCATCTTCTCACACCCTAATATAACCTTTGATACACCGACTCAAAATTTCAGACGGCCATTTTGAAAACCATAGATACTCCGATACCAATAACTACATACCCACTCATTGACTCATAGGTCTACATACATCTCCACTCACTCACCTGTACAGTCACGCATACTTACAGTCACTCCGTACAGGACTATCATATGCATTTATACACCTATATAGACACTCACACACCACCAATTATCCATTGAGGTACTGACACACCTAGTCAGTCATGCAAATAATTAATCACAGTCCAATTTACTCACCTATACAGTTAAACACACTCAAGTTCACTTACTCATAAAAATACTAACAAATTCTGACACTCTTAGACAATTACTAATACAAGCACACACTCATCCATACAGGCACTCCCTCAATCACACACTTTCACATATAGATAGTTATATACTCTTACACTCATATACACTGCGTTTCACATATGTAGTTACTGACACATTGAGAAAATTCGATTTTCGATCGTGATCGAATCGACCCGCCATTTTGTGTTGCCCTCACTCAGACAGCACGGCGAACAAAGTCTTTTCTGCTTTTCCTGCAGCATCATGTCGAAATAAGCCTTCTGCCTCTATTTACAAAGCTGGTGTTAGGACTACCCGAGTACACTAATCCCCGTCTGGTTTTTCTAATCCCTGTCTCAACTATATGTTGGTTCACACTATTCTCTTCTGACTGTATCTTATCATCTGGCCTTCGCTGTCCTCTGGTAGTATTCTCTCATTTCACAACTGTCCTCCAAAACACACAAACGTATCTCGCCACCTGCGAGTCGGTTACAAACCTGGTAATGAATTAGTTCGTGGGGAGGGGTGACAAACACAGTTGAAGGAGAGGCTTCTTCGAGTTACTTGATACTTTATTTTCAAACCTTTCCTATTGGTTCTGTTCTGTTTTCCAACCTTTCTTATTGGCTCTTTTGATATGTTTTAGGTGTGTCTTTGGCTAATGTATATTTCACCTATGTACTATATAAGACTGTGCGCCACGGAGTGAAGTGGCAGTCTCCTGAGAACATACCGTGTGTACTTCTCGGACAACTGTACTAGCTGCAGCTAATAAAATCTGATCTTTTACGCCGACAGAGTGTCCCCGTGTCTCTGTGTAGCTGAGCAGGAGAACCCAGGAGATTAAGGCGTACCCTGCGCCGCCAGGCCCAAAAGGTTGTGGTTCTTCAACTGGCGCCCATAGTGGGGCGGCTTCAGAGGTATTGGTTCTGCCTGAAGGTCGTGAGGAACCCCGCAAGAAATTTCTGGAGGAATCGCGAGCCGCGTCAAGCGACCCTTGTATGTCGAAAGTGGTCCGAAGGTCTTTTGCAGCTTGGTTACTCCTTCCTGACGGCTACTGACGACTGCTGCCCTGAATGCCGCCCTGCCTTGGCCCTCTTTCGATGATGTATGGTAAAGCGGGACAATAGACGGGGCCTCTGTTGGCGTAAGAAGACATCCTTAGTTAAGCTCCCACAATTTTGGTTCTTTGTTCCTTTGTTTCTTTGGTCCTTAGATTCGACTATTGCAATAGCCGAAGCCGAGGGGTAAGTGCATTTGTGCTGCGTAAACTGAGTTTGCCCCCTTGAAGTTTGTGAACAGTCCGGTGAAATCACGAGATGCCTGGTCTGACTAAGTTTGGAAATCTTTGTTGCTTTGGTTGTAATAGGGATTCCCGGCTTGAGGACTCTTGTCCGATTCCTTCGGTTGGAACACCCACTTATGAGCTCTATTCTAAACATGGTGTTGGCCCCATTACCTTTAATAAGGCATGGATCCGATACACGAAGAATGATGGTGTTTTAAAATGGCCAGAAAATGGTAGTTTTGAGCCTGACATATTAGATAATTTGGAAGCAGTTTTATTCAAAAGAAAAGCCCGGCCGGCAATGTTTGACTCTTTCCGCCTTTGGCGTAAGGAAGCCAAACAGAGAAAAATTAAGCAAGAAAAACGAGATAAGAAAGCACAGGGTATGACCATTATACAGGCTGCTCAGCAGTTTAAAGATGATGAAGTCGATAATGCGATGTAAATTTCAGAGAGACAGCATCGTATGGCGATAGATAAATGCTATCCGATGTTGCCCGCTTCCCCCTCTGATAAAAGAAAGGATTTAGAGGAAGATTCCTTGATGTCTCACCTATTGAGATTGCCTCTGCCCTATGCACAAGGTGCTAATGCACCCCAGTTGTTACAGCCTGTTCAGCCGCCAGTTGCGCCTCTGCCTGCTCCGGCTTTTCCACATTTGCCCCCTCAAGCATTGCCGCCTCTGCCTGCTTTGCCTTTGACTCCTTTACCTTCATCTTGTTTGCCCTCTGCTCCTCCAGTAATTACTGATTTCTCTTCCGTTAGTTCGCCTAATACCTTGTCCCCTATTCTTATGTCCAATTCTCAGTCTATGCGTAAACGACTCACAGATACGGTTTCTGGTTTCTATCACCTTTCTTTGAAGCGTTAAATGTGTCTCCGCCATTTTCTCGAAGACAGTCTCGTAGTCAGTTCCCAGCTTCAGAAGAAATAGAAATGTTAGACTCTCTTGCTCGTAAATGGATTGAGAAGGGTCCTCGGTATAGTGTGCTCGATATTATGCCTACCTTCTCACAGTGGAATGCGCCTACACAGAGATATGTTTTCAATGCTATGTGTGATACTCTTATTAAAGGATGGGAGGATATGGACTTGGGTTCGGTTCCTCAGGGTCTGTTAGAACCCACAATGAGTCCCTTATCAAAATTAGCCTGAATGTCTAAGGTTGAGGACGCTGTAAAGACACTTGTTACCTTTAGAACCTTATTTACCTCACAGACTTTTCTAGATTCCGATCCTTCAGTTAGACTGACACTGAAAAATTATCCAATGAGAGAGGTTCCTCCGGTATGGCGAGACGAGGTTCCAGCAGCAGGTAACGTTCCACTTATTCCTGCTCACTTCCAGCGAATATGGGTACATGTCCCCTGGAAAAGATCTGAAGTTTTAGCTCTTAAACAGTCTCTACCGGATCCTCGTAAGAACCCTGCAGGTTATTATAAAGAATTGTCGCAAACTGTTGAAGCCTGCATCATGAATTTAGCAGATATTGATAAGTTGATGGGGAATGTAGTTCCACAAGCATTATGGGCTAGGATTCGTAAAGAAAATCATGCCCAAGAATTAGGTGGAGACTGGGATGCTATAATTGCCGCAGATCGAAACCAAGTGGGTGGTGCGAAGCCTGATGCTTTGATTTCAGACCTCCCTGGTAGGATTATTACATTAATGAAAACGATGATGCCTGCCTTGAGAGTTAACTGGGATAAACTAGCCGCGTGTAAACAGAAGAAAGATGAGTGTCTCCGATTTCTTCACTCGTTTCGAGGAGACATTCATTGATCACAGTGGTCAGGACATGACTACGGAGGGTGGACAGCGGTTATTTGTAGATAAGTTTGTATTTAATTTGCTTCCCGATCTGTCGCATAAGTTGAAAGACTCCGAAAGTTCATAGGCTGTTACTTCTTCAGCCCAGATATTGGCTACTGCTCAATATTATGAAAATAGAGATAAAGAAGAAAGAGATAAGCAAGAGAAAAAGACTAAAGAATTAAAAACAAAGGTTCTCTTGCAACAGGCTTATCCACCTCGTTATGCTCAGCCCCAGTTCCAACAGCCTCCACAGTTTCAGAGGGTGTATCAAAAGCCTGAGCCATATATTCCGCGACCTTTGTTAGGTCCTAATCAATGTGCCTATTGTAGACAGGAAGGTCATTTCAAGAATAGTTGTCCGGTTTTATTACAGCGAAATGGGACACTATCTGCTCCACGAGGTCGTGCTGGCCTCCAGTCAGCAAACAGAGGTAGAGGTCGAGGTATGTTGACTCAACAACAGCGTTCCCTTCCTCCTCCTAATTCCGTGAATTACTTTGACCAGCAAAACGTTCGGTCTACACAGTATTACAATGAGGATTATTACAGTGAAGACGGGAATGAAAGTCTTCATGCTAACTAGGACAGCCATGGACAAAGTAAGGGAGTTGTGTCGATTCCAGTAGATCAGAATGGACCTTATGTTAATGTCACTACAATGGGTGTTTCAGAGCCATTTCTTTTAGATAATGGTGCGATGAGAAGTTCTATCATTCATTCTAAACTCCCTGGGGTACCTTTGTCTGGCTTAACGAATGTATCTGTAGGATTTTCTGGCACCCCTGTTCGTAATCCTGTTTCTTGCCCTTTGCCTATTTCAATTGGCCCTTATGATTTGGAAGCTCCGCTTCTTTTGACAAATGGTTGCGGTGAGAATCTGTTGGGTTTGGACTTATTGAGAAGAATGCATGCTACGATATATTGTTCTCCTTCTGGTGTACATCTTACATTAGGACAGAAACTGACTTCTCCAATGTATTTGTCCAGAGATCAGTTTCCACCTGAATTGCTTTCTTTTCCGGCAACACTTTGGGCCACGGGTCCGAACGATGTGGGCTGTCTTGAGATTCCACCTTATGTTGTCACTCTCAAGCCTAATGTTGAATTGCCACATATTCCGCAGTATAGAATTTCCACTGAAGGTGAAAAAGCGCTTTTGGAAATCATTCATGATTTGATTCAGAAGGGTGTGGTTGAAGAAACGAGAGGAAACATATGCAATAGTCCTATACTTCCTGTTATTAAATGCACTGATCCTTCTCAGCCTCCTGTATATCGTTTCGTAATTGATCTTCGGGAGGTAAACAAAATTGTTGTACCACAATTTCCTGTTGTCCCAGATATCACTGCTCTGTTGACAATGATACCTTCCACAGCGACTTGGTTTTCTGTTCTCGATCTAAAGAATGCCTTCTTTAGTATTCCGATTGCAGAAGAGAGTAGGGATATTTTTGGCTTCTCTCTTGGAGGCCGAAGCTTCCGGTTCAAACGCGCACCTCAAGGCTATTGTGAAAGTCCCTCTATTTACAGCCAAGCTTTAAAATGTCATCTTTATAATTTTCATTTGCCGTCTGGTGCTGCTCTTATACAGTACATGGACGACATGTTAATCGCTACTGATTCAGAAGATGTTTACAAAAGTGTGACTGTTGCATTGTTACGTCATTTGTTTAATCTGAATCATAAGGTTTCACCTTCCAAACTACAATATGTTCGTCGAGAGGTTACCTATTTGGGTCATCTCCTATCAAAGGAGGGACGACGATTAACCCCAGAACGAATTCAGGCGATTGCGCAAATGTCTGTGCCATCCACACGAAGGGAGGTACGTGCCTTTCTGGGTATTACTTCTTATTGTAGACAGTGGATTCCGAACTTTTCTTTGTTAGCTAAACCTCTATTGGCACTCACTTCGAAAGATACGCCTCAGCCCCTTCCATGGACTGACGAATGTCAGAAGAGTTTCACTGACTTACGTGCTGCGCTATGTTCTGCTCCTGTATTGGGTACTCCCGATTACAGTAAGCCGTTCACGCTCTATGTCCATGAGAGAGAGGGTTGTGCGTTGTCAGTTTTAACGCAGCATTTTGGAGACAAACAGCAACCATGTGCATATTTTTCAGCTACATTAGACCCAGTAGCCAAGGCATTGCCTAGTTGTCTTAAAGCTACAGCAGCAGCAGCAATTTCTATTCGACAGTCTGCTGGAGTAGTGTTAGATAACACACTTATTGTTATGGTGCCGCATGCAGTGGATACCTTTCTAAACCGAACGAAAACACAGCATCTTACGAGTGCTCGTCTGTCTGGATATGAGCTGACACTTTTGGCTAGTCATGTGCACATCAAACAATGTAACACTTTAAATCCAGCTACTTTGTTGCCTCTTCCAGTAGATAAAGACGTTCAAAACCAACATGATTGTTTCCTCCGTACTGAGGAAGAGACAAAAGGAAGAATTGACTTGAGAGATACGCCGCTAGAAAATCCGGATGGAATTCTATGGGTAGATGGTTCTTGTTTTAAGCTTCCTAATGGAGATACAGTTTCAGCCTATGCTGTTACTACTTTGATACGAGCTGTTTCCACAACTGCATGTAAACACAATTCAGCTCAAGCAGCAGAACTGATAGCCCTAACGAGAGCATGTGTGTTGTCAAAAGGAAAGAGAGTGAACGTGTACACCGATAGCCAATATGCCTTTGGTGTGGCGTTCAATTTTGGGCGTCTTTGGAAAGAAAGGGGATTCCTTACTTCACATGGCACTAAAATACAACATGGTCAGTTGGTGACTGATCTTCTTGAGTCACTTTCTTTACCTGCCCAGATAGCAATTGTGAAGTGTAGTGCACACAAGAAGATTACAGATGATGTTGGTCGAGGAAATGCATTTGCAGATGAAGTAGCTAAAAAGACAGCGAGAGATGCTACAAGTCGAATGTATGTTGCGGGTCCTGCGAATTGGGTTAGAGAGAGAGGAATGTATGAGGATACAGTAGAAAGTGTAAGGTCGATTCAGGAAGAGGCTACAGAGAAAGAATTGAGCAAGTTGAAAGAAAGTACAGGAATGTCAGATAAGATGGGATGTTGGGTAGAATTATCTGAACATCAACGTTGGCTGTTACCAGATGCCTATGTACTCCCAGTAGTTACTATGGCGCATGGTCCAGCCCACTTAAGTGCGAAAGGTATATGCAAGCTTCTGGCTCCAGTGTGGCAAAATGAAGGAATCCCAAAGTGTGCAGACAATGTAGTGAAACATTGTATTGTATGTTTGATGTACAATCCAGGAAAGGGAACCCCAACTCCAGCGGGTCACTTTGCTCCTCCGACATATCCATTTGAGGTGTTGCAGATCGATTACATTCATATGGAACGATGCAACAACCTCAAATATGTTCTAGTGGTAATATGCGCTTTGTCTAGGTGGATAGAAGCATACCCTCTAAAAGACAATACAGCCTTATCCACAGCTAAAGTTCTACTAAAAGAATTTTTCCCCAGGTTTGGTTTGCCGCGCATTGTCTGGAGTGACAATGGGAGCGAATTTGTGGGCCAAGTCATGCAAAAAGTTTGTGCAGGTCTTGGTATCAAGCAAAAGTTCCATGCGGCAAACCATCCACAGTCAGTGGGTTTAGTGGAATGCTACAACGGAACTTTGAAACTTAAACTAGCGAAAGTGCAGGCTAGTACAGGACTTAATTGTCCCGATGCTTTACCATTGGCTCTTCTATCCACCAGAACTGCTGTACACTCTCGTTTGGGACTTAGCTGGGTGCCCAAAAACCACTTCGTACGGGCTAATATATGGGGAGTCCCTCACCCTAAGAAATACTCAGACTTGCCATATCCAATGTTGATTGATTACTTGCATGAACTTACAACTAAATTGCGTGTTCTCCATCAACAGGTTCAGAGTGCTTTGCCAGAGGCTTCCACAGACCCAGGTCATTCAATTCGACCAGGTGACTGGGTCTGCATAAAGAATTTCCAAAGGACGAAAAATTTGGAGCCCAGGTGGAGGGAGCCTCGGTTGGTTCTCTTAACAACGAGAACAGCAGTAAATGTCGAAGGAAAGAAGAATTGGATTCACGGCGTGCATTGTAAGAAAGTGCCTTTGCCTCTACCCTTCGATCAATGGGTGCGTAAGGGCATTAGTGACTCAGAGTGAGAAGGTTCCACGATTTGTACCTTTTAGTGATGCACGCCTGAATGGAACATTGTCTGAGAAAGAGGACGACGACATTCTTCAGGAAGCGATAATACCACATCGTCGCTTGAATACGACAAATCCACGAACATTGTTCCGAGACCAAACTGTACCCGATAAAGAACACTATAACCTAAGACCTAGACTAAAGAACACTTAAGATTCTCTCTCTCCTATGTAGTATTCTATCCCGGTTGCAGGGTCACGGTAGGAGTCTTGGTTGTGACCTGAGTAGTGGCAATAGGCCTGCAGGACTTGCAGTGTCATAGGACGGCAGATAATCATAATTAAGTGATTGAGGAAGATTGCCTTGAGCATCCATTTAGAAAGATGGAAACTACATTAGGAAAAAGAGAGAAAGGATATAATGAAAAAAGAATCCTGTAGATTAATGTACAGTCGTTTTAGTATAGCCTTATGTATTATTATATTATTGTGTATCCTTTTGGCGTGTATAAGTTGGATTATTTATGCTCTGCAGCAAAAAGTTGTCTCTCCTTCTACCTCTTGGTCTTCTACTGTCTCTCCACATCTATTTCATACCCTTCCTCAACATGAACTCATTAGAAGAACCGAATATTACAACAATTCATTTGTCCAGTTATTACATCAACACCAATTAGTGATCAATACAACTGACTGTTGGGTGTGTGGACTTACGCCACATACCACAGAAAAAGGAATGCCGTATTTAGTTCTTCCGTTCTCTTATGAGGGTTCTGCTTGGGCTTATTTTGTTATCTTCTCCAATCCCTATCAAAGCAAATTCAGACGATCCGTTAGTTCATATATTGGTGGTCCGGATTTCAGTCATAGTTCATTGATAAAGGGAATGGTAGTTATGGCTAAAATCATGGAAAATTGTAAAATTTCCGTTGACGAAAGAAAAGCGTACACTAACTGGAACGTCACCCATTATGTCACTAGCCTTAGTGATAAGGTTAAACAAGGAAAATCTCCACCGATTTGGACTATTCCTCATCAGGGAAATTTCTGTCTGCAAATAAATGGTCAGTCTCCTGACACCGTACAAAGAAACAACTGTTCCCACACATACGTCTACTCCTCTCAGAACTCGCCGCCTCTAGTACCATCTCAAGGCACATATTTTATCTGCCACGATAGGGCTTACACGTGGTTGCCAACTGGTTTTTCTGGTACTTGTTATATAGCTTTCCTTCTTCCCCCTATATACACCGCTTCTGCAAATCATCATCGAAACAGATATGGCAGAGGGATTATTGATTCTAAAGACACAGCAGGACAAGAGGGAGGAGATTTTCTCAAAAGATTTATTCCTTTTTGGGGTCCAATGGCCAACAGCAGAAATATAAGGCAACTGGTTTGTGTCGTAGAAACCACTATAGACATCACTGTAGGAGCCTTAAGTAATATCACGGCAGAACTACAGGCGGATCGTCTTCTCACTTTACAAAACCGAGTTGCCTTAGACTTTGTTCTTGCAGACCGTGGTGGAGTGTGCAAATTGATCGGGTCAAGTTGCTGTATTTTCATACCTGATGACGCTCCAACAGTATACCAAGCTATCTCTAAGTTACATATAATCTCTGAGTCGATTCATCAGGACGAAGGAGATTGGTCATTATTGGAGTGGTTTTGGGGACTACTGTTCAAATGGGGTTGGAAGGTATTGACATTTCTCGGAGTAGTTTTTGCCATCATTTTCTCTTGTTGCCTTTGTATGCACTGTGGTCCCGCCGTCTGCGACCTTTGTGCTACTATGTGCATCCCTAAACCCAAATCACAAAACAGAGAATATTAGAATGATGCTACAGCAACAGCTCGATGACCTCATGGCCATCGACATTGACTCCGATTAACGTGAATCTATGTATCTTGCCTGAGTTCTGGCAAAAGGAGGGTCTGAGAAAATTCGATTTTCGATCGTGATCGAATCGACCCGCCATTTTGTGCTCCGCCGCCATTTTGTGTTGCCCTCACTCAGGCAGCACGGCGAACAAAGTCTTTTCTGCTTTTCCTGCAGCATCGTGTCGAAATAAGCGTTCTGCCTCTATTTACAAAGCTGGTGTTAGGACTGGCCGAGTACACTAATCCCTGTCTGGTTTTTGTAATCCCTGTCTCAACTATCTGTTGGTTCACACTATTCTCTTCTGACTTTATCTTATCGTCTGGCCTTCGCTGTCCTCTGCTAGCATTCTCTCATTTCACAACTGTCCTCCAAAACACACAAACGTATCTCGCCACCTGCGAGTCGGTTACAAACCTGTTCATGAATTAGTTCGTGGGGAGGGGTGACAAACACAGTTGAAGGAGAGGCTTCTTCGAGTTACTTGATACTTTATTTTCAAACCTTTCCTATTGGTTCTGTTCCGTTTTCCAACCTTTCATATTGGCTCTTTTTATATGTTTTAGGTGTGTCTTTGGTTAATGTGTATTTCACCTATGTACTATATAAGACTGTGCGCCACGGAGTGAAGTGGCAGTCTCCTGAGAACATACCGTGTGTACTTCTAGGACAACTGTACTAGCTGCAGCTAATAAAATCTGATCTTTTACGCCGACAGAGTGTCCCCGTGTCTCTGTGTAGCTGAGCAGGAGAACCCAGGAGATTAAGGCATACCCTGCGCCGCCAGGCCCAAAAGGTTCTGGTTCTTCAACATGTACAACTGAGATATACAGTCAATCACTAACACACTCATACATACACTCACCCAACCATACAGTCCATCACAGTTGCACTCTTAAAACCATGCACCATAGAATCACCCACTCACAAATCTATGCACAGAGTCACACACACCCTACCCACACAAACACTCAGGCACCCATACAGATACTGAGACAACCAATCAATAACCCATATAGACACTCATATAGGTATTCACAAAACCATCCAGCCACTTATACACCAACACACAGACACATACAGACATTCACACAGTTTAGTCACTAGTCTGCAGTAAGATACATTTAATGACTCACTTATAGAGTCAGTTACGCACCTAGAACATCATCCATTCACACACTTGTACACCCACTCATTCTTCAACAGGCCTTTCAATATATATATTAAACACATTAAAACTTTACAGAAACACAGACTCACTGGATGGCGTCATCAGTGATGTCATCAGTGATGTCATTTGAGATGTCATCAGTGATGTCACTGACCATGTCATGAGTGATGTAATATGTGACGTCATCAGCAGTGCATTGCGTGGGCGCGAGTTATAGTTAGCAGAATTAACTATAACGGGGGAATTTCTAGGGTTTTGTACGAGGGAAATGTCCAGCTAACTATAACGCCCCTGAAACCTATATTTTTTTTAGTGAACTTCTAAGGTTTTTTAAATGCCAATTCCTAACTATAACGCCCCTGAAACCTTTGGTTTTTTCAGTGAATTTCAAAGGTTTTTTAAATGCTAATTCCTATCTGCAACTTATCTCTGAAGATATCATGTTTAATGATTTTGATTGGATTTCTATATTTTTCAAATTCAGTGTGTCAATTTCAATAATTATCTTTTTTTTAAAATACTTGTTTATCACCATTTTTTAAACTTATTTTTTCAATTAATTCTTTTAAAAATTAAAAAATGTTATTTGAACTTCATGGGTTTTTCAAACATTTTTTTATATTTTTCAAAATATTTTTTTCACTATATGTTCAAAACTGTATTTTATATATTTTTTTCAATGTTTTTGGATCCGCGCACCCTATGCGCACCGTTCTCGATCCCTACGCGATAGCATCCGCGCATGGTACGAGTTGGGTACATGTTTAGTGCGCGATTGCAATGCGACAGGTACGCGACTCCCAGCCTATACGCGACACTTTCGATGTACGTAACGCGTAGTTTACGCTCTTCCGCGATGTGTCATGTGCGTCTATGACGCGGTAGGTGCGCGGATCCCACGAAATATTTAACATTTAAAAAAACATTTATATATTTATTTCATGTGAATATTAATTGAAGACAAACTCTAAACTAGTCTTAAAAGTAAAATATTTTTACATTTTATCCTATATTTCTTTTTAATTCAATTTCGCGGATGCGCGCTGGGTGCGTGCTGCGTACGTGCAGGGTGCGCGGATCCCATGTGACCTTGAAAAAAAAAGATTTAATTGGTTCATTACACTTCCTCTTCTAACTATTGAAAGACCCCACCCATTTCAATCATTCTTCTTTGACCTTCTTTAGAGCACCATCTCTTTGGAGAGAAGAAGATTTTTTAGACTAAGTTTACACTTAGCTCTAACTTTTTTCAACCAAAAATGGCTTCAGGGCAGCAGGCATCACCTGCATCACCTCATACTTCTGGGGATAAATTTTTGTCGGAGGCATCACCCAAAAAACGTTTTTCTTCAGTGGTGTGGAAATTATTTACTTTTCCCGCGGGGCAGAATAAGACCAATGCCACCTCGGTCACGTGCAAGATTGGCAAAAGAGTCCTATCGAGAGGGGATCCTAACAAGAAATACTCTTGCGGCACGGCAAGTATGATGAAGCACATGAGGACCCTTCATCCGAACAATCTTGCACAAGAAGAGTGCCGACGGATGAGAAACACTCCTGCGCTATCCACCTCATCGCAGCCGAGCACATCAAGAGTGCATCCATCAGCCCAAACCTTGGACACCCGTCCTCAATTTCAATTTTTAAAATTGCTCTGCACTAAGTGCAATAAGACTTTGTGCTATGGTGAGCAGTCGATCGATCTGATCTGCCGCCGGCAAGAAAGTCACATTTGCTATTTTTTTTTTTTTTTATTGTTCCCTGAAGTTCATTGTTTGGTTTCTCCCGTTTTGTTTTTTGTTTTTTTTTTTGCAGCAAAACCAAAAGAATTTAAAAATTGTTCAGAAAACCCCCCAAAAATTATAAAAGAATAAAGAAGAAAAAAAAAAGTTCTTGTAAGAACTAACTTTCCTGGTTTAAAAAAAGAGCTACATTTCTCTGTTAGTGTTAGTTTAGATGAATGTATGTGTAGTATGTAATTGACTGAATGAATGCATTAGTAGCGTATGGTGAATGTATAAGTGCAGAACTATGAGGAAGTGCTGCAGCATCACACAGTAACCTCTTTAACTGCAGTGTGCTGTAGTACTTCCGAAGCACAGGGATGCAACATATGTACATAAATATGTTGCAAATCTATGCTTCTCTCTGCACGGCTGCTTAAACTGCAGCCATGTGCTGACACAGGCACCCTTGCACCAAATTTACACAGCTAACAATTTTTTTTAACTTTAACTTACAAAAACTGTAAATGATGTCGCTATAAAATATTCACCAAATCTAAAGTAAAATTTTTGGAGGATGCACCACGCCCACAACGTTTTCCTTCAGTGATGTGCAAATTTTCTACTTTTCTCGAGGGGCAAACAAAAACCAATACCACCTTTCTCATGCACAAGATTTTCAAAAGAGTTCTGTTACGAGGGGATCCTAACAAAAAATACTCATGCGGCACAGCAAGTATGATGAAACCCCTAAGGACCCTTTATCCAAACAATCTTGCACGAGAAGAGTGCAAACAGATGAGAAACACTCCTGTTCTGTATCTGTAAAAAGATTCACAAATAAATGTATATTAATAACTTTCAAAATTATACTATTCCATTACTGTACAAACACATTTTATATAAATACTGCATAAGAAACTATGTCCCTGAACCACAAGTGTGACAATGGTTAAAACACTACATGCATAGTGCATACTACTTTGAAGCAGTTCATGCCCTAAAGCCTACCTCACTAAAACTCTACATGCTAACTGACTAAATGATTACAGTACTATTAGGAGACACACTGGGTGAGTGACAGGGTGTTTGCTAGAAGAGTATGAATACTAACTAGGGAATTGAAGGTGTGAAACACAACTGTGTAGGTGATTAGAGGACTGCATCCATACTGCATAGGCATTTAAAGCAGTCCATGTGCTAAGGCCTGGCTCACTGCATAACTACTTGGGTACTGACTGAATGATTAGAGTACAGCAAGGAGAGTGCCTAGGTGAATTTATAAGCGCTAGGCTTTTCGCACAGGGAATGGATTAGTACATGATGCTGAATGGGTCACTAGAAGACTGCAAAGGGAGTGACAAGGTGTTTCCTGGAAGTGTATGGATACTGACTAGGGAATTGAAGGTGTGAAATACAATTGTGTAGGTGGTTAGAGGACTGCATGCAGAGTGGATAGGGGTTTGAAGCAGTCCATATACTAAGGCCTGGGTCACTGGATGAGTACTTGGGTACTGACTGAATGATTAGAGTACTGCAAGGAGAGTGCCTGGGTGAATTTATTAGGGTTTGGCCACAGTGAATGGATTAGTACATGATGCTTAATAAGGTCACTAGAGGAATGCAAGGGGAGTGACAGGGTGTTTGCTGGGAGTGTATGGATACTGACTGGGGAATTGAAGGTGTGAAAGACAAGTGTGTAGGTGGTTAGAGGACTGCATGCATAGTGGATAGGGGTTTGAAGAAGTCCATGTGCTAAGGCCTGGCTCAGTGCATGAATACTTAGGCAGTGACTGAATCATTAGAGTACTGGAAAGAGAGTGTCTTGGGGAATTTATAAGTGTTTGGGTTTTGGCACAGTGATTGGATTAGTACATGGTGTTGAATGGGTCACTAGAGGACTGCAAAGGGAGTGACAGGGTGTTTCCTGGAAGTGTATGGATACTGACTAGGGTATTGAAGGTGTAAAAGACAAGTGTATAGTATGTTAGAACACTACATGCATACTGCATAGACATTTGAAGCAATCTATTTGGTACTTAGAAACTGACTAAATAATCAGACTACTTCTAGGACAGTGCTTAGGTAAAACTTTTACATTTTCAGTTCTGCCACAGTGAAGAGAATAGTACATGGTACTGCACCTTAGTGTCAAACCTTGACTCATTTTATCAATGCATAAGCAAAGACTAGCTTCTAATGCTACTACAACTTGACAACATGACCGGTTTTAAAAGAGTTATCTGCTAAAAAATACACGATGTTACCAAATGCTTCTCTCACAGTGGTTCCCAAATGCACACAGACTCACAGTGTGATTCTAGACAACAACCACTATAATTAGGAGTTTACCAAAAATCATTCACTACTGTGGTAAGGGAATTGCACACAATCTTCATATTTCAGAACTGCACTTTTGTGTCAAAGCCGGACTCATTTAATCAAAGCATAAGCAAAGACTGGCTTCTAATGCTACTAAAACTTGACAACATGACCGGTTTTAAAACAGTTATCTGTCAGCAAATACACGATGTTACCAAATGCTTCTCTCACAATCCTTACCCAAATGCACACAGACTCACAGTGTGATGTTAGACAATCAACACTATCCTTGGAGTTTACCAAAACTCGTTCACTAGTCTAGAAGAGTTAATGGTACTGCACACAATCTACATATTTAAGTACAGCACATCAGTGTCAAAGCATGACTCATTTAATCAACGCATAAGTAAAGACTGGATTCTAATGCTACTAAAACTTCACAACATGACAGGTTTTAAAAAAGTTATCTGTCAGCAAATACATGTTGTCACCAAATGCTTCTCTCACAGTGATCCCAAATACACACTAACTCACACTGTGATTCTAGACAAGCACCACTATCCCTAGAAGTGTACCAAAACTCATTCACTACAGTGCAAGTGGTAAGGGAACTGCACACAATCTACATATTTCAGGACTGCACTTTTCTGTCAAAGCCTGACTCATTTAATCAAATCATAAGCCATAACTGTCTTCAAATGCTACTAAAACTTCACAACATGACTGGTTAAAACAGTTATCTGTCAGCAAATACATGTTGTCACCAAATGCTTCTCTCACAGTGGTTCCCAAATGCACACAGACTCACTGTGTGATTCTAGACAAACAACACTATCCCTTGCACTGTACCAAAACACATTTCTTCATCGAGAAGTAGTACTACATTTTAGTATAGAAACATAACATAACTCATTTCACAAATTCATAAACAATGACTGGTTTCTAATTCTACCAAAATATAAAAACAGCACAGTTATCTGTCTGCAAACACATGATAAACAAATGCTTATCACAGAATGGTTTCTACATGCACACACACTGTCAATAAGATTGTAGAGAAAAAAATTACTCCCTACACTTTAGCAGGAGAAATACATTAGTTTGATTAAAATCAAAATAGTCTACATACATCCCCTCACAATTAAATAACTCATCTTTCAAGTTCTTTTGTAGATTAAGAAGTATATCAGTCACTCACCATATTTTCTTTTACAAAATCTCTGCACTGTGCACCTCTCAGCAAAAACAAAGATTGGAAAAGTTTCCCTTTCATTTTCCACACATATACATGTAAACATCAAATCACAATCCTTCACACATAAACTCAAAAGCAAACACACATTTCTATTGGTTAAACATTTCAACCCTTTCCAACTGAAATACATTTCAACCCTTCCCCCAATTTGCCTTCTGCCTGTTACCATAGAAACAGGTCATGGAACACTGCACTAAGCACACAGGTCAGAAGTGTGGTACTGTAAATTTCGGAACCATGTTGGTAGCATGGTCCTACCATGCCAATTCTGGTATCAGCGGACCGCAAATGACTAATGCGGTATGTATGAGTGTTTTTGTCACGTTTCCCCGATGAACTTAAAGTGTATGCAACACTACATATTAAACCCTCGGGTTCCATTTTAAAACGGTAACCATTTTGTGGTTGCCCTCACATAGGCTGCGCACTCAGGCCATGCCTAGGCCTAAAGGACACGCAATCTTTCTGTGACTTCTTTGTGACCTGTGCAAACTGACTCCGCTGCCCGAGGTCAGTCATAAAGTCGTGCATCCCACACGAACCCTGACTAATCACTTTCACACCTGACTCTGTTTCCTACTTTATGGCTTGTTTTACGAGGAGGAGGTGTCCGTTTTATTGGGGTCTGCTGATATCTGATGAGGGTTCTGAGCCTCGCTGGGTAAATAATTATGTGCTGACCGAGCTGAAATGTGGGATTATCATCATGACTGTGCTCTTTCTTTGAAGCGAAAATATGTGAACGACCACTTGTAAAATAGGGGCAGTGTTGCCCAGAGCGTAATATTCTGTATATAAGAAAAGACTGGTTTTTGGTTGGGAGCAGTCTCCTGAGAACATACACCGTGCTGTACTTCTCGGATACCTGTGATTGGTCTGCAGCCAATAAATACGATCTTTGACTTCATCTAGAAGACTCTGTGTTTCTGTAGTCTGAAACAGGAAGAACTCGAAGTCTTCGGGTGTGTCCCCTGGCACCGCTGGGTTGGTTCTGAAAAACCCAGTACTTCAGAAGTTCAGCACACAA
Organism: Triturus cristatus; assembly: GCF_964204655.1. Classification (NCBI taxonomy): domain Eukaryota; kingdom Metazoa; phylum Chordata; class Amphibia; order Caudata; family Salamandridae; genus Triturus; species Triturus cristatus. The sequence goes on along the minus strand of NC_140591.1, from coordinate 1,277,130,228 downwards.
TGTTCCTACACAAGAGAGGAAGTGTGCTTCACTTTTCAACATATCAGCTAATCATATATAATGTTCCTTACAATCTGTTTTTGTTAACCAATAAGAATCATACCTTTAAAAAACAGAAATATACACCCTACCTTTCAGTGTACAAAGTAGTCATACAACCAATAATTTCTTGTCTTTTTTTAAAAAAAATCAGTGGATCCGCGCACCCAACGCGATAGGATGCGTGCACCGTGCGCGCATTTCGCCATTAATAAAAAAACAAAAGGGGGCCCCAGGGGGTCCTTCTGGGACCCCCTAAGCACCTCTAGAGGGTCAGAGTATTTCCACTCGGCCCCCTTTATATGTTTTACACACTTATTCCCCTTGCTTCTACCGAGGCAGAAAATGGCTGCCAACAGTTCCTGGTTTCGAATGTAGAGAGACACTTGACAGCCAATTAGCATTCAGCGCGCGATCGGGAGGGTGCGCGCTCGGTTCGGGGAGGGTGCGCTCACGGTGCGAGTAGGGTCCGCGGATCCACCCCGGCCATAGATATTTATGTACTTTTAACTCTAATTTTCTCAGGAACTACTGAACGGATTTACACCATTCATGCAAAAGGCACGAGTCTGAACTGAGGACTACCTCTTTGCCAAATTTGGTGTCATTCCGTTCAGCGGTTCGGGCTGTAGCTGCGACAACAGATCCTATGGGAAATTGCATGGGGAAAACGTGTTTTGGGACCCCCTCTTTTTTCTCGGCCCCCGCTTGACGAATCACCACAAAATTTTCAGGGTAGGAGTGGAGCGGAGCTGGCCAAAAGTTTGGTAAATTTCACGAGGATGCACGCTGGGGTCTACCTTCCTCCGTAACACAACCAAAAACTTCCTCCACACATGATTCTGAAAGAGGCGTCGGTACAGTCTGTCAGTGCAATGACGTTTTTATTCCACCATAACTTGGCTCATCGTGTTCCAGTTCATTACTTTCAAATCCCTTGGTATAAATGCTTAAATTACTTGGAATATCAGCAATTAATGAATCTCATGATCATTAATTAAAGAATAAAAAAACTAAATTTTAAATATACATAGTAACCCTTCAAAAATCCAATTAAATCATAAATTCTGTTAAATAGTGAAATACAAAATTTATGACAATTATTGCTTCAGTATTCAATAAATAGAAGGCAATCATGCCCAAGTTGGCAAAGTCTTATGTCATTTTTCAATGGTCATATTAGATGCTGCAATACATGTCACAAATGTAAATGACACTAGAACCTAGATAAAGCAAACACACTATTAAAACCCCTTCCAGCAAATAAGTATGGGTACGTTTTATAAACAAAGTCTATTTAAGTATTGTCTTCACAAATGTACATACATTTGCTAAACTGGATTGAGACCTGTTGGTTCCTTTGTATCAAATTCAAATATATTTTTTGTGTGTGTGTGTATTTTTTAATTATTCTGCGGTAGTTTGCACAATTTTGAGGGCAAGTGACAGTCTGAAAGTCTGACACCACACGTATCCTATATGTACTCATGCCATCTATGCTTTAATGTATCTGAATGCAATAATTCTGTAATCTAGTGCAATTTAAGTGGCGGTGACACTGCCTTACAGCAAGCAGCAAATACCAGTGGGAGGAAGCAGGGGCATGGGCACTTGTTCCTTGGCAGCAGTGCATGAGCAAACCAGTCAGTTTCCTTAGTGTTGCAGGGTGTAGATCATCAATTACTTGGAGTATACCATGAAGTGGTGAAGGTACAAATCACTATATTCGGCAGTGGTTTGGCATGAAGCTCCAATTATCACAAGCCACCTAAGATGTTTATACGGCAATCGTAATATAGTAGATACACAGCTCTTTTCCCCTATTCTCTGAGTGTCCAGCTGGAGCTGGGAGGATTCTGCCCTGTTTTCTGCCCAGTGACACCAGTGATTTTCTCTTCAGAGGCTGAAGGACGGTGGGGACCTTTTGGATCTCCCATGGTGGCATTAAGTGGGCAGTAGGGGAAATACAGACTGGACCCCTTCAAAGTGGCACGCCTGTTTGTCCTGAAACATAAAAAGAATCTTAAAGACAGATTGGCCCATTCCAATACAGAATAACATAAACCCCAAAGGAATCTTAGAAGTCTCCTGGGACTTTCACCTGTACTTGGCCATCATAAATGCGGTAACTGTATCGTTTGTGAAATTACTATTGAGGGAACGGAGTTCACATATAACACTACACTCAAACACAATGAATTCACGAACTGTAAATAAAGAATGTCATATATTGTATACTTTGCCCCTGCCAAAAAGCCTGTATTGGAAAAAAACAATTGGGAAGTAAAATATTGCATCAGTCAACATAAATCGATAATCAGGGGCCGAAGAATGTCAGAGCCCTTGGTTCATCATTTTCTGCAATATAATCATGCAATCTCAGACTTAAAAAGGACAGTAGTGTGACAAGTACAAGCGAAATCATATGGGGCCATATTCCTATTTAGTCAAGAGGCATTTATGATCATGAAACTACGGACGGCTGAAACAGGATTAAATTGAATGTCTGAGCTCAGTAAAACACTCTGAACAACTGTGAGATCTTTTGTCTCAGAAATATCCCCCTAAAGATGCTCTGCCAAGTTTTTATTCTATTGGATGTCAAAGTGATTATTTTTTTTTTATTCCACAAATGCCATATAGATGGAGTGGGTCTCTACATAAAAAAGTGAGGACACTAGTGACATTTTCATTCAAACTAAGATTATTTTGCCCATCAGCCCATTTTACAGCTAAATGACTCTTTTAGTAAGTACGAGGAAACAACTTCCCGCTAGGTGTCACTTGGAGACTACTTTTCTCAGCATTCTTTACCTCGCAAACGTCTTATCGGTGAGCGATGCAGCTTTGTGAATGCCATAACACCGGCTGAGGGTTGTGACGACCAAGGGCGTCCCACGAGTGTGTCTACCCATAGATAGAAACAGGTAAACGCAATACAAAGCGTCCAAACACGCTGGATGACTACTCGGAACTGGTGAACTTTTTAAAACTTTGAGTGACAACTGAACTTTCTGCTGGACAAATAGCCTCGAGTACAAAACATTGTAGGTTACTAATAGGAGACACAACTCTGTTCCTTTTAGGTTCAAATGCAATATCATACTGGCCTAGGTGAGCGCATTAAAACAATTTCCACGAGTGCTGCTTTATAAGGGTCTATTTGATTAAGTGCCCTTACCAACCTCTGGTTCCATACCCTTTAATGCACTTAAGAGTATATGGTATGGCTGTATCACAGAACAGCCATAAGGAAGTATTTTCGATAAATCTGTTTAGATTACATGGAAAGCACTGAAAATCCTACTCGATAAAGTGGGTATGTTATAAAATAAGGGTAAAAGATGTGAGCAATCGAAAAGCCATTGTAGTATATTGTACTTGTGTACTTACATCAGAGAATGGTCTTTCTGATTTAGTGTCCAGATACAAAGGATGTACGCCCTGATGATGACCGCACTAAAAGTAATGTCCCATCCAGATTGAGGTAGAAACACATCTGTGACATTTAATTAGTGGAATATGGAGAAGCTTCTCCCTTTTGGGAAATGTAAATAAATCCTTGAGAAAGAACTGATTAGGAATGGAATAGATATCCTTAAGGTGAAAACAATATCGCTAGTGCATTCCCCCCCCCCCCCCCGCCACCAATGACATATCATTGAGTGTTTATGCACACAAGGGGAACAAATGTGATACACTCCACATCTTTGGCTTACTGTCCTGGACAAAGTTTTTCAACATTTGAAATCTACATGTGTGAAATGTATATGTGTCGTTGTTCTGTATGTATAGAAGGAATTCTGTGTGGGTGCTGCATAGAAAAGCCTATAGTTAAATAAGATTGTTGTTTTGAAAAAGATTTATTGGCACACATGATTGGTGTTCATGTGATGGATTAAGTAATGTTTTATCTCTGACTAGTCAGGGGGCACTTTGCTTTGATTGTCATGGAAGGAAAGGCAGAGCTGCTGCAGCCGGATGAATCCCGCGCCATCAGCATCAGGGAAGCTCGTTGTAAAACTCCTCCCTCTGGCCTCTGCATTATCATGCCAGATGCAGTGGCATCCGACTTGTTTCAGGGAAAACCATAATTAATCAACAGATGGATATATTTTGCAAATAACCTGTCTCTCTGTTCCGTTGCAAAGTGAAAACTGAGTCTTTGTCTTCTGTTAATTTTATTTTGCATTTTTAACCCCTTTATTTTATCATTATCATTGTTTTATTGGTTTGTATTGTATCATTGAAATGGAAAAAGAAAACCTGTCTCTCTGTTCTGGCCCCTACTCTGATGATGAACAGGACTCACTTATTAGGTCGCAGCATTGCTTCCCTCTCTGCTTATGTTCTTAGCTCTTGCCAATATTTTTCCATAGGTAGCCACTGTTCGAGCTAGAGACACAAAATGATAAGAGCACATTACTGAATAACAATGCACTGCCATTCCAATACATTAAAATACACTTCAACATCCATGCGCTGCGATACATGCGCTACCTCCCTCTGTGGACTAGCACACATTCTGGCCAATCAAATGATCAGCTGCCACAAAGAGACTCCTGGGCAACGAGGGTTCTAACTAGACTTAAAAACAGATCAGCACTCTCACCCAGTCCTCAATTCCATGTGGCTCAATAATTCCCCTACGCTTAGGTTCATGGTGCATCAGGCTCACAGTTTCCCATTTCTGATGCTCTCCACACACAACAACAGAAGAAAAGCAATCGGTTACTCCCTATATGGAGTTGTCACGGTTGCGACAGGATGGGTTAGCCGTTTCTTAAATTGAATGTTTTTTATTTTGCGTTACAGATGGGTTGGAGGTTGTAGGTGAAACATAAAGTTGGCCACTGTGTCTTGATGGTCTTCAGAGAGAAGTTCTAGTGGGTGTAATTGAGCCATGGACTGAAATAGCAGGACTGTGCCAGTCACTGGATATGCAGACATGGTGTACGAATGGGGAATTAAAAGGGGACACACAAAGTGTATCATCTAACTTACCTCATTTGAAATATACAAGACATGAACAACTGATCCAAGGCATAAATGGTACATCTGTAGAGCCATAAGGTGAATGTGATAATGCTGCAGGAAAGTAATTTATCACAGTGTGGACATGCTGCTTTGCTTTAAAAAAAAAAAAAAAAAAAGGGTGGCACATAAATTGTGCAGCCTACAGCATGAATTCAATTTTTTATTTCATGAGGCTGAGAAACTGCATGTCGCCAGCCCTGCAACCTTGGGTAATAAAACACAAACCAAATACTTGGGAAAATAAGCCAGCACAGACATAACAGCTACACAAAGAGACAGGCTGTAGAGAAACACCACAGAAACAATTTCTGTGCATTTGTGTATGCCTCGATCTGCATGAATCAGCACATTAAAGCCAGACCTGCTGGCTTTGCCAATGATTGTGGTCAATGTATCTAAGGTTTCTTAACATTTCGGTCTCCGGTTTAGGATAGAGAGGAGATAACAAGGTCAGGAATATAAAGAGACTGAAGAAGTGATCTGGCCAATTGAATTTGAGAAGGTTAAAGATTTTTATTCAGTCTTTAATTATTTAAAAAAATCGTGGGGCATATTCTCAAAAAATAGCGAAAATTATCGCTAACCTCGGTTAGCGATAATTTTCTTAACGCCGTCTACCGCGGGAAACTATCACCGTGTTAGCGGCGTATTCTCAACACGCGGCTAACAGGTGATAGTAACAGGGAATGGTGATGAAAACTCCAGCTAACAACAGCGCAATGGGGATAGGAAATCCGGCATTAGCGTGCGTTAAGTAGCGATAGGCCCATTACCTCACTTTAGGCAGCCCAACGTTAGGCTATTTTTTGCATTGGAGACAAGAAAACTATCAGTCAACCTCCAATAGGAAATAGGCATAAAACACGACAACATGCATAATGGAGTCGCCAGGGAGAAGTGCAGCACACAGCAACAACCTCTGAAAGCCAGCCAACATCCAGGATGAGAGCCTTGATGCCTCGCCGGACCTGCGTCTGGAGCCTTGATGCCTTGCCGGACCTGCGTCTGGAGCCTGGATGCCTTGCTGGACCTGCATCTGCATCCTTGATGCCTTGCTGGACCTGCGTCTGGAGCCTGGATGCCTCGCTGGACCTGCGTCTGGAGCATGGATGCCTTGCTGGACCTGCGTCTGGAGCCTTGATACCTCGGTGGACCTGCGTCTGGAGCCAGGATGCCTTGCTGGACCTGCGTCTGGAGCCTTGATGCCTCGCTAGACCTGCGTTTGGAGCCTGGATGCCTCGCTGGACCTGCGTCTGGAGTCTGGAGTGGGATGTGGAGGAGCTGTGGAGTAGATGAGCCGTGGCAGTTGACATTGAGGCGTGACGATCTCCCGTACCTGGTGGGGAAGTCTGGCAGGTCCATTGGAGACATGTTGCTGACCTATGTGAGAAGACCACCTTGTGCCCCTTGGAGCTGTTAATGGGAAAGGTGCACTTGCACACCATTGTAGTGAAAACCGCATCGCATACTACGATCCACCACCACACCGTGGTGCACGAAGGGGATTACCAACGGTGGGTGCCGTCTCCCTGCATCAATGGCAGGATGATGTTGGGCAGGCCGTACGCTCTGGAGGGGGGAGGCCCCTGTGCTACGCTGAACTTGTGTGGTGTGAGCACTGCAACTACACACCCTAAGGGGGCCCTACTGCATCAACTGCATCGGGAGGTCCACCAGCGGACAAGGCGGCGACTGCTGTTCCCAGCCTAGTAAAATCACACCTGGCTGAGGCTCCTGCTGACTGAGTCACGATTTGGAGAGAGTGCAGTGGATTGCACCACGGTGTCAATGTCCATCAATCAATCACTAAATCAGGGGTTTATAGTGCGCCAACTCACCCGTGAGGGACTCAAGGTGCTGGGGAGGGGGATGGTGCTCTGTGGTAGATGTGCGGCAGGCAGGGGTCCGTGGGGGCTCCTGAGTGGGTGGTCGTGTATGTGTCTTCGGTAAATGCGGTATATTAGGTGGTGATGGTCGGTTGGTTGTCGGTGGTGGCGGGGGGGCGGGTCATGGAGTAGGGTGGTATTGAGGTGTTCCTCTGTGATATTGCTCCAGTTCCACCGATGTGGGCGCGGTTTGGGTGCGGTGGTGGTGTTGAAGGCGAAGTGTACGCAGTGGTGGTCTGTCCAGAGGGGCTCAGTGATGTGGCTGAAGTAGATGTTTGTCCCTCCTGCGAAGGGTGTGTCCGGCTCTGGGGAAAGTGGTGGTGACGAGCTGCTTCAGTACAATGTTGGCGAGTTTGTCAAGGAGGGTGGTGTTTGTCGTCGATCTTTGGCAGTTGTTACTTCCGTGGTTGAGTGCGTGGAGGGTAGCGGATCTGTAACGGTGGAAGGTCATAGACCCAGGGTTCCTGGCGCAGGCCGTGGTCAGAGATCCTGTCCAGGTAAAAAGGTGGGACGCGTAGCGCAGGAGGACCAGGGGGAGAGTCGTTCATGCCTATCACACGTAGATGACACACCCCCTGTGGTGGCTCATCCGCTATGGTGGAAGAGCGTTGCCCCACTGCCTTCAAACAGCGCAGAAGGGGGACAGTCATCACATGATGATAACTGACTGATGTAATCATGCTATCTATCTTTAGGGGGCTGGGAGGGTGGGTAGGACTGCTCCAAGCACAGAGCAGGGCATGGGCGGATTGGCATGCCCACTCAAGTGCGCAATGACTGTTTGGTCGGCCAACTCAGGCCGCCCAAAGCAGTCATGCGCACTTCCCTGTTCACAATGCAGGCTGCATTACAGCCTGCATGGAGAACATGCCCACACCTCCAGAACCTGGCTACATGCGTTGTCCCGTTGCCAATTATCAATCCCACCGCCGCATTGCAGCGTTGTGATGGGATCAGGAGAGGGAGCCAGGCTTCTGACTTCCTGTTCCTGGAAGCAGGCGCAGGAGAGCAGGAGCTACAAAGACACAGGGCCCTGATTCGAGGTAAGAGTTTCCTTATTGCAATTTTCACAACACCCGCTCACACACACATCCCCGCGTCCACGCACCATCCAGTATTCTTTACGGCGTATACCACCTCACAGCTATCCAGCCCCCCCCACAACTTCTCAATGGTGGCCGCTGTGTGCCCATGCACAGCGGGCGTACCACTCGTGTGCCAGAGGCACATATGTAGTTGTGTCGCATGCCATAACATTGCATTCCATTTCAATGCATACTAATAATAGGTACATTGCAACAGTTGAGTAGGTGTTGCATAGCGGAGACATGAAGATCACTATTCCCACTTCAGTGAGTGCAACCCAAAACTAACCTTTGCACCCCAAACCCAAAGGTGAACCTTGGAATTCCTTTTTGAGCCCCCATAACACACCCAAAAATCTGATTTTGACCCACCCCAACATTCATACTTTACCCCAAAACACACCCCAATTTTCATATTTTACCCCAAAACACACCAATTTTCATATTTTACCCCAAAACACACACCAATTTTCATATTTTACATCCGAAACCCATACCCACCCGTAAACTTTAAATAATTCCATTAATGACCTCACAATGCGTTGTCGGAGTTGCGTTGTTAATGATGTACTGCCTGCATTGTTATGGTCATCTCCTGTGCCAAAGGCAACTCATAGGCTACGCCGTTTGCGTCTGTTTGCCCCTGGACCGCACTCAGCACCAAGGAGCATTCCTTCTGGACACTCCACCGCTAGGACGCCAGCACCCTCCTCGCCATCAACCCTGGACACCACCTCGCCGCCAGGACTAACCTCTGCTCCGGACCGGACATCGCCATCACTGTCGGATGCAGTATCACCCGCAAGGAATTCCCTGGCCATTAAGGAGGAGGCATTACCATCACCTACAGAAGCACACTCCGACTAACCACGCACTCTAATCACCCAAGGGTGACCATGGACCACCTCATCTCCCAGATCCGGACCAAGCCCAAGCACATCATCAGGCCACCTGAGCCATGCCCCCCCCTTCTCCAATGCCATTGTAGACCTCATTGCACCCCCGGGTCTCCCATCCACGACGGCACCCTACTCAGTGAACTCAAATTCCACCTGGACAACCTCAGTGACCAGGACACCAACCCCTCCTGTGGCAGGTCCCCTACATCAGACGCAAGCAGCAAGTCACCGCAACAAGCCACATAGCAGGACACACGGTCGAGCAAATCAATTCCTCCAGTGGGAACTTCTACTGTAGACACGACATCGGACTATCCTAGACCAACCATCATTGGTAACATCACGTCTTACCCTCGCCCACCCTACGCCACCGCCATCATTGCACCCCCTTGCAGCTGGATCAAGGCCACCAAAGAACGTCTCGTCAACTCCCTCTGTACCAACACTCCACCAATGCTTCTAAACGATGACACCGCAGCGCGCAACCACCACCGATGGATCTCCAACAGTGCCCGCATTCGGGCACCCCTCATGAATGGCACGGCGTCAGTACCTTCCACCTGCCTGATGGCAGTTGCGAGGGTGATGCAGTGCCACAGGGATAGGCTGGCTCCATGCATTGATGGAGTTGCGTCCTGGTTGTGACACGACTGCAGCAATGCATGGCTTTAGCGCAGACCGATACGTCAGGATTCCTGACGTATCTGTCATTACTTGCGTCATGGAGTTCTGTCCAGTGAATACAGCGCATCCATGCTGTTGCAAGGAGGGCATAGTGAGAAGTGTTGCAACTCTGTCTTGTCGCAGCGCAGCTACACTTTTCATGACTGGGGTCCAGGAATGCGCACTCTTATTGATGTTGCGCATTCCTGCACTGTAGTTTTGTCGCTGGGCAGCACTGCAACATTACTTGCAGCGCTGTCCAGCACCAGAACATGCTTTGATGGGGCCCCAAGTGTTATCCCCATTTTTAAGACCAGATATTTTCTGGTCTTAAGTTCCAGCAGCTAACGGGTCTTAGTGGGTGTGTTTTATTGCATCTCCGGTCCGGGCGAGCGTTGAGAATATCGCGAAGTGGGGTTAGCGTGCGTTTTAGCACGGGAACGCCTACACTGCATATGATTAGCTAACATCGTTGGCAATGTTTTTAGCGCCCGCTATCACCCAAAAGCTGTCACTAACGGCTGTTAGCGACAGCTTGTGAATACAGAGTTCAAAATATCACAGCATTAGCGGCAGAAAAGTGCCGCTAATGCGGCATTAACTCCTTGAGAATATCCCCCCTAGTCTAGAACATACCCCTTACAGGGGGTAGGGAAAGTGCTATGTTCTAGTAGATGTCCAATAAGAAAGACTTCACAAGGGTTGTGTGCTCGTATTTGTATTTTTCCCCATATAGGTTTAAATCTCCCAGGAAAATCAGATCACAAGAGTAGATGAGCTGATCCATGATCTTGTCAAGGAAACCTTTATTAAAAATCTTTTCTCTGCCAGGCCAATTTAGCCTTAGTGGTTTAGGTGCTGGGTTGATAATCCGCACAGGGAGGAACTGGAACAAGGAGGAGTTAAGTGAGCTTACCAGTTTGCATTTAAGGCACTTGTTATGGTCAAAGGACCCCAATCAAGTTTTTTCTGCTCTACCGAGGTGGAGGTTACTGTATCCTAGTAGTACATTAGCGATATGGAAACTGAGGTTTCTCTGAGTGCAGTAGCAAAAATGCCATGGTCTAGGATGGGGCAGATACAGAAGTTGAACTAGAGGGTATAGGTATCACCACTGCAGCAGGTGCAGTGGTACGAGGGTCCAAGGCTGTGGGGTCCCTCTGCACCCCGACTGTAGCTTTTCTGTTTGTGGCTAATCATTTCCCTACCTTGCAAACGGGCCTGTGACCTCCTTGTTACACCACTGGTAGGATGGTAGTCAGTGGATTCAAGTGTGGTGCTTATCATGCTTCTACATGGGCAGACTGACCTTTGTGTTTAATGCTGTAGATTGTGGTGATAGGATGTGTTGTGAGATCTGTGGTCAGAGAGTATCTGTGTGTGGGGTGGATTAGAGTATATTTGAATGCTGTGAAGTACTGATGTTTGTGTGGCTCTTTAGGAGTAGCTGTGTCAAGCAAAGTGTAACAAGGTGTACAGTGCTGTGGAAGAGAGACGGGGAGTGTGGTTTGCAGGCTTTGTATCACATTAAATGTGTGATCAAGCTTTCCTTTGATATGGAGCAGTTCATTTTGGGTTGTGATAAGAGCTTTATACTCTAGACTGCAGCAAGTGACTATAATCAGGCATGAGGCAAGTGAATGCATCTAATGAGAATCATGTGTATGGGTAGTTGCCGGAAATGACCATCTTTTGGGTGTTATACTGGCTTGACTGTGCACTTTATCCTTGCATACGAGCAGTAAAGTGTCTGTGCTCCTTCTTTCAACATGATGAAATTGTCATATCCCAATTGGTATGCTATAGAAAATAAAGCTATAATTTAACATTTAAAGTCTCCAGTATATGGTACAAAGCTAAATGTCACTAGTGGACTGCAGCACCCGTTGTGCCACCCACTGTAGTTACAGTGCAAACATGACTACAGGCCTTCCACGTTTAGCCTAGCTGAGCGGTTTTAAATTGCAAATTTAACCTGTCAAATGAACCCCTTTTTAACATGTCTAAATCGTCCTTGAAAATATTAATAAGGCACCCCGAGTAGGCCTTATTGGCCCTAAAGCAGGGTGCTTGGTATTTAAAAGTAGGACAAGCAAAGGCAATTTCGTCAGGGCGCGAGGTTTGTTAGTCGCCTCGCTGTACAGTGAACTTTGTGATGCGGACTGGCATGTGGGAGCCAAGGGCATTTGCACCAGCTGCCACCATATCACCCGGGGTTGTATTTATCGCAGTTACCCCTATTTTAAAGCACTTCTGTTGCTTTTTGTTGTGCCGCATCAACGAGCTTGGAGCTCTGATTTCAGCATTCCCTCCACAGTTTGCACCCGGAGGGGGGTAAAGCTTTCTTTACCATAGGAGTGTGACTGGCCTGATAGCTATGCAAGAAGGTGTGGTGCACTAATTTCCTACCTGTCCTGATGCCATTGGGCCTCAGGGCAGTAGGTGGCATCTCCCAGGTCTGAGGGAAGTCAGGGTGCATATGAAAGGCAGCAGGGGGTTTGAAGTCCCTAGCCTTGGTATGTAGATTCATTGCCATCCTGCTGGAGGAGGTGTGAACACCTTCCTCTGGAGCAGTCATTGTTTCTGGCCTCAGAGAGTGTGGGCTCTCACCTGCAGGAGTTAAGAAACCTGTCTGTGGTGGCAGGCTGGACGATACCAGTCAGCCAGCACATTAAGAGACTGATAGGTTTTCAGGCGGCACCTCTAAGGTGCCCTCTGGCCGCATATTTTAATAAATTCACTCCTGGCATCAGTATGAATTTATGAAGGCAAGGTGTTTCATACCAAACACTGTAGGTTTCAGTGAAGCCATCATGTAGCTGGGGAACTCATAATGACCAGTGCCCGGTACATATACTGAATATGGTTTCTCTGTTCACTTGAACTGAACTAGGCAGCAGAGGGACATATTTGCTCATGCAGATATGTCCTCACATGTAATATAATTCATCCTGCCTAAGGGCTATAAGACCTTCTGTTGGAGTAACTTACATATATTGCATGCAGTGTCTGTGGGCATGGCACCCAGGGTATGTGACATTTCGTGTTTTCACATTCATCTGCACTATTTCACGCAGCCTGCAATGGCAGTCTGCATGAGTGTGGTGGTGGGTCCCTTAGGGTGGCACAAAACATGCTGCAGCCCCTCTTTAGTACCCTTGCCATAGGTACCAGGGGTATCACTTACTAGGGATTAACAGAGGTGCGAAAGGGCTTGCCAGTTAGGGAACTATTGAACAGTTACCTCGTTTTAGGGAAAGAACACTGGCAATAGGGACCTGGTTAGCAGAAACCCAGTGCACTTCAGTCAAAATTGCATGAAACACCAGGCAAAAAGTGGGGATGACCATGTCAAAAGGGGCTCTTTCCTACATCTCTGTTCCATGTTTAGCATTACACTTTCAATTTCTGTCCCCTGTAGTACTTGCTTCTTCAAAGACTTCCAAGACTCCTCTCACTGGACACTTCATGTCATATGGTACAAACCTGCATCTCCGTGTTGACGCCTGGGGCATTGGATGCTACCAGTTGGGAACATTGTACTAAACTTTTTAGGAGTTAGGTATGCCCTATGTACAATGTTAAGTTGCAAGAGTCTAAATCGAGTATTCCTAGATACACCAGGTGTATATTGTGGCAGTTGGCACCATTCCTCATCATTAAGGTCCCTACGCAAGTCTGTTCACCTTTACTTCACAATATACTTCCACCCAGCATTATGTACGTTTCCATAGGAGACTGTAAAGTAGTGTTACAGTTTCACTAGCTACCACAATTATGAATATGACAAGTAGTATAGTAGTACAGATCCTTGACTGCAGAGCCTCCCCAATGACTGCACAGGTTCTTTCTGAATCAGGCCCTCTGTGCAGTTGTGCGCAGCCACATAATATAGTCTAAAGTCTGGGACATTAAAGCCACCCTCCTCCAGCTGACGTTTTGGCAGGTTCACCTTGTTCCTGTCTGTGCTCCAAATCAGGGAGCTCAAGATAGAATCAGTTGCCTGAAGAATGCATCCTGCAGAAACACAGGTAAGTTAATAAAGTAGTAAAAAACGTAGCAGCGTAATCATCTTGGCCAACAATATCCTGCTCAATTCCCATTGAAGACCCTGATAGTAAAACTGCCCGTCAGGTCCAACGGGATTGGGTTTATCGGGGAAAATGCAAGACTTCATCCAATTAGCCCTTAATCCTGACACCTCACTAAAGGTCTGTACTACTGCCAACATTGGTGGCAAATCTGATGTAACACGCCTAACAAAGCAGTATATTGTCTGAGTATAGTGACATAATATGTGTGGTGTCCTATATCACATCTTATTCCATTAGCTATGCCCACCATCGCCATAGAAAAAATAAAGGCTGAGAAAGCATACATGGTGAGTCCACTTCTTTATCAGGTATGAATGTCACACCGTTCACCCTCTCTTAAAGCATGCAAGTTGTTGAGCAAATATGATAGCAGAATGTCAGAGGACAGGCCTATTATCATGTAATGGGTTGCTGACTGTGCAAATAGATCAAATTCTATTGTGCCAAAGTCTTTTTTCAGATCCCTTATGACCACTACCGGTCTTGATATGGTACATGAGGTCATGTGCAGGTTTTGAGAGATTTATCCCTTTTCTTGGTGAGTCTGGTAGGAGCAGTGTATACCTCTACTAGCCTCAGGGCTAGCTACTTCATGTAGCTCATGTAAATATCTGCTGATAGTCTATTGGCTACAGGGATTTTGCCCCGGGCTAACTCAATTATCAGTTTTATTAACCCTTGAACACTTAATACAGCCTATAGAGCTCCCATTAAGGTTGGAGTTAAGGACCCCATTCCAGACGTTCTACAAAGTTTTCCAGAGCCAAGACAGAAACCTCGGTACTTTCCTCACACCAACTCGAGAAATAATCAAAGGAAACTTGATAAATACCCTTTTGGGTTTATATCACCTGCCCTTCTGTAGACCGTATTCTAGTGTTTTGTCTCCCTCTGGCTTTCGGTTTGGTCAATCAGGCCTGTAGCCTCCTGGATTTATCCCCTTTACTACGCTTTTTTGTCTTGTATTTTTTACCTCTGCAATCCTTCCATTACGATGGCAGTGGCATGTTCCCATTCCCGGGGGCTGTCTAGTGCTGTCATTTGCCTCAAATTCTTTCCTGCCTCTCTATGTCATCCTAATGATGTTCCCTTGATCACCATCTTGAAAGACTACCCTTCTACCAATCCATCAGAGGATGTCCCGATGTTCTCTGTGAAATAGTGCCAAATCTCTTCACTCATAGGGTCCCTAAACATAGAGTCCTCCTGTGAAGCAGATTGAAGTCTCTCAGTAGAGACTGCTTATCTGGGTCTGCCTCTCCCAATTCCCAAAAGGAGGGGATCATGGCCAGAGGAGGACATTATAGACTTATGGCCCTGAAGAAGCCATCTTGGATGAGTGTTTTTATATTTAAAAAAAAAAAAGAAAAAACTGAGATATGAGATACACTCTTTGTATTCATTCCCCTCACTTTTGAAGTTGTGAACACCTTAGGAACTTATACTCTTGTAAGGCGGGAACCCTTACTATATTCAGAACAGGTGACAGTATGGAAACCGCTTCCTACCACTAATTCACCTATGAATGACCTTTAATTACCTACAACCACGTGTTGCAGCATAAGATGGAATGAAAATATTCAATTTCTTGCATTCTGAATATTAGACCAGACAGCCTTAGGGTGGTCTTCCCCCAAACTTGATTGATGTAGGAAGCTCGCTCTGTATATACTATACCAAAGTAAGTGGCCTGAAGCGTGAAGATGGTGGTCGCACTCTAAGAGTGCTCCGGACCCCTCTGTCATCCGCTTCTCATCCTAAAGCCTGCGGCTGCCATCCGTACCCTCTACCCGCACATCGAGAGTCCCCGGAGAGGAAACACGCACCAGTGACTCCGGATTGTTGATTCCGGGCACCTGGCGCCTGCTTCGGCTCTGGATCCATCGAGGCCCTCGGGCTGCAACATTGTTGCCTCCACCTCGATCCGCCGCTGATTTGGGCGCACCTCATCATGGAGTGACTGTCGGCGGGGCGGCTCCTGTTCAGTTGGGGACCCCGCGCGGCGGGTCGCTTGTCCCTGGGGGTTCCCCGCGGCCTGCGAGCCTGGCGGGCCCTGCAGCAGACTGCGACCCGGCCCCTGAGGAACCAGCCTCTGTCCTGGTGGCGGCTTGCGGAGGAGCCGCGTTCCAGAGCAGCCAGACACCTCACTTGAGGCCATACCATCCGGCTGGTACCGGCGGCTGAGACCGGCTCCGGCTCCCATAGAGCGGTGACACCCGGTGGGTGGGGACGGGACTGGTGATCAGTTGTCAAGTCGGGCAGCAGTGCGGGACGATGCTGCTCAGGCTTCTCGCGCTCTCCCACCCCCACTTCCTGGTACTGTGATGTGTGAGGGCCTGTCCTGACCGCTGTGACTAGGGTGACCCACTGTGCCCGAGGCCAGTCCTGTCCGGAGGTGGTGGATTCGCTCAGTGGGGCGGTGAGGGACCGATCGGCTGTGCACATCGGGCAGCAGGCATCCCGAGTGGGACTCCCCAGCCCTTCCCCCCCTCCTCTTCAAACACCGGCCTGTACTTCCCCGGCCCCCGCACTGGGTGTCCCCGGGGCCGGGTGGATTGGATACTCTAGTGGCTGTGCGGCTGAAGTGGAGTGTGGTCTTCCAGGTGCCCCAGGCTCACCGTCCCCCTGCTCCTGTGGCTGTCTGGGACTGGCTGGTGCCGGGGCCTAGGTGGACTGGTGGACTGACCTGCGTGTGTCGTCTGTGCTGGTGGGAGACCTGGTTCCCACAACCCTGTCCTGGACCTGGCAGAGGTGGAGCAACCTCTCTCCTCTCTCTCGGCCGCTATTTCGAGTGGCGACGTACAGCGCAACGTCCACCCGGAGCCTCTCCGATCTCCCCCGAGCTGATTTCTCCTGGGTGCATTCCTCAGGCTGACTGGTAACATCCCTCCTGGGGTGCCCTACCAGCGGAGGGATACCCCCTGTATCCTGTGGCATCTGGCAGGCGTGATGGTGGAGGTGGGCCACCAAGATACCGCAGCAGCGGCGTCCAGTATGTGACGTGAGCCGCCAGAGCAGAGGGCGGAATCGGCTGCTTTGATCGAGCAGCGTGGGGCCCGAGAGCAGAGCACCCTCCACCGCATATCCTCCGAAAGTGTCTCCCCCATGCTGTGCTGGCCTCCAGACACTTACCTTCTCAACGGCCTCGCATTACCTCTGCCTGGCGCCCTGACTAGGTGGGCGCTCTCCATTCTTTAGGTGGGGGAGTTCAGCACACCTTTGAGAGGAAAAGGAAAAGGAAAAAGTGAAAAAGGGATTAAGGAGCCAAAACAAAGCCTCATAATCAATATCTCTTCTAAGACTTTCACCACAACACAGGAATCTGTCCTAAATAAAGGAATGTAATTTGTCCCCACTTACAACAGTATACCTCTGGAGAACGAAGTGGCATTTTTAAAATTTATGAGAACCTTGAGTCTTCGGAATTGTTTTACTAACGTAATCCCTATTACCACGGAACCGCCAACAACAAAGTTCAAACCCAAAAGTTTATTTATGGCTCAGGTATCTCATAAAATCCTGGACACTTTTGAAATTTTTGTAAAAAAGGAACTTGGAAAGTTAAATTACACAAAAGCAAAAAGAACTCGTAAGAATTTTAACAGGAGAGAATTCAGCATTTTGCAAAAGTTAGCTTGTGATGAAGAGGTGATTTTCCAAAAAGCTGATAAAGGTGGAGGCCTAGTAATGATGGATAGAAGCATGTATAACAACAAGGTTAATGAACATGTCCACAACACTGACACCTATGAAAGACTTGAGAATGACCCGACATTAGAAATATCTAATCATTTGAAGATGATATTATCAAAAGCAGTGGAAATCAACTGTATCACTGAAACAACCTAACAATATTTGACAATACTACACCCGCGCAGACCGAAAATATATATGCTCCCTAAAGCGCATAAAAATTTGCAAGATCCTCCATATTGACCCATTGTATCAGAGTGTGGGTCAATTGATAATCCTGGGAAATACATTGATGCAAGACAACTGATTTCTTGAGAAAAGTACAACTACTGCCAGAGGAAGGCAGAGAAAATTGGATACTGTGTACCATTGATGTGGTCGCATTATACACGTCGATACCCCATGCACAAGGCATTGAAGCTGTAGAGTGGGCATTATTGCGAGAAAGCGATGAAAACATTCCAACATTTTTCATCTTGGAATTGTTGGAGTTTTGCTTAAAGCACAGTTATTTTGAATGGCACATACAGTTCTACTTACAACTGAACGGTACATTCATGGGGTTCCCGGGGGCCCCAGTATACGTGAATACCTTCATGGCAAGGTTTGAAAATGATTACATTTTAACAAATTCCACATGGATGGATGGACTAGTCTTTTTATCGTTTTATTAAAACATAGAAGCCTTACTTGAGAACATTAGATCATCAAACACGCATGATGCAAGAATTCAATTTAACCACATGATTAAAAAAAGTGGACTGGCATTCCTAGACGTTTGGATTGAGATTAAGGAGGAACAAATCTGCACACAACTTTTTATGTTTAAAACGTTTTTATTGAAACAAAACAAACCATGGGGGAGGGGGATAGGAGGTTAGGATACATAGAATACAATCAAAGAAAAAGGGTGCAACTCCAGAGGGTTGGCAATGGATAGCTCGGTGGGCCAGGGGAAAAACACAGTAAATGCAAGGCTAGAAATGCAATCTGTGGAATCCCCGCATGCATATCCGACACCCCAAATCTAAGCAATGAAAGCCAGCAGCAACTCAACAAAGCACAATCCCCCCCTCCCCATCCCCCATCCCCCCAGTAACGAAAAAACAACACCCCACTCCCCCCGTCCTATGGTCCCGCACCAGATTAATCCTCACCAAGACGCCCCGCACCCCCCCCCACCCCCCGGGAGGCCCCCGTCTCACATGTGAACTAGTCCGCTGGGGTCACCGGCGGCGTCAACCTAAGAAGCCTAAGATACCTCGGGCAGGTGAGCTCCCGGAATTCAGTGGACAGCAGCGCTAGAAAGGGTTGCCACAGCTCTTCAAATTGGTCTATCTCCCCCGCAACCGTAAGCGAGAGCTTCTCCATCCCCAGCACATGCCAAAGCCTATGCAACCAACCCGTGATGGAGGGGACGGTGGCGGTGCGCCAGTGGATAAGAATGTTCTGAACCGCAGACCCCAGCGCAATCGCGATCTGCCTACCCCTGCGGGACTTCAGTGGGTACATTAGGTCATTGGGGAGGCCCAGCAGGACATACGCCGGGAGGCGCGGCAGCTCTATCCCAAAGTGCTTATCCACCTCGTCCAAAACTTCCTTCCAGTAGGCGGTCAGCGCTGGGCAATCCCAAAGAATGTGTGAGAGGGTACCTTCCTGCCCGCAGCCCCGCCAGCACCCCTTGTCAGTGTGTTTATGCATTTCATACAGTCTCTCCGGGGTGTAGTACCAATATGTGGACACCTTAGTAAAGGTCTCCGTAAGGCCCGTGTGGTATGCAGAGTGCCGCGCCCGATACGCAATTTTGTCCCATTCCTTGTGGCTGAGTGTCCTACCCAATTCCCTGTGCCAGCGCTCCCTCCCCGGGTTGTAATAGTGAAACGGCGGGGGTTGTAGGTTGCACACAACTTTTTAAAAAACCTACAGATCGCAACAGTGCTTTGCTGTTCCAAAGTTTTCATCCATCATCACTAATAATGAATTAATGAAATTCTATTTGTATAGAGCATGGCTACCCTAAGTCCTCCCAGCGCTGCTCAAAAGAAGGACAGAGAAAAGAACAGAGGCCGTGCTGCTACAGAAGCATCTTGAAAAGGTGGGTTTTCAAGAGACTCCGGAAAGCCAAGAGATTATTATTCTCTCGAAGAGTGAGGGGGAGAGTGTTCCAGATTTTAGCGGCATTAAATGAGAATGAGCGACCACCCCATCTAGATCTTTGTATTTTCTTGGGGGTGGCCAGGCACAAGGAGCTGGAACGCAAAGTCCTGTGGGAAAGATAGGGGGTGACCAGGGAATGCATGATGACCGGACCAGTTTTCCAGATGGCTTTGTGAGCCAGGCACATAGCTTTAAACTGTATCCTGGCCGAAATAGGCAGCCAATGAAGATTCCTCAGAGCTGGTTTTGCAGACTGCCACCGCGACATCTGGAAGAGCATGTGCGCTGCACAGTTTTGCGTTACTTGCAGTTTGTGGATAGTAAATTGGGGAGCCTCGAGATAAAGGGCATTCCCATAGTCACGGAGAGAGAGAATAAGGGCCTGCACCATAATTCTTCTCGAGGGAAGGAGGGGGATGATTTTCTGCAACATTCTCATCAGTCCATAGCAGGTGGCTGAGAGCTTGGTGGCCTGGTGGTTGAAATCAAGAGAGCTGTCAAGCCACATGCCAAGGCTCTTAATCGGAGTCTTTGGAGGTGGAGCAGGGCCTAAGCGGACCTGCCACAGAGAAACAGGGACAGGGGATGGAGGATTACCCAGGAACATAATCTCCATTTTGTTCCCATTGAGCCTGAGGCAGGAGAGTTCCATCCACTCGGCCACCGCCTCTAGGGAAGGACCTAGGGTGCTAGACGACCCCTCAGAGAGATTTATTGCTACCACTGAGTGTCGTCTGCTTAGACGATAATAAGAAATCTTCCATACTCACAATTACTTAGAACAAGGCGGATTACTTCAGACACAGCGATTTGTGAAGAAACTATTTGTACACAAGAAAAAAACGATATGGAGAGAGGATATCCTATAGAACTGCTATCAGAACATAAACAAAGAACATTGTCACAACCACGTGAGAACTTATTGATTAGACAAACTAAACATGAGAGTAACCGGTTAGTGTTTGTATCCAAATATTCAACAGTATCTAGCGATATCAAAGGAATCATACACAAACGATAGAAATTATTAGAAGAAGAGTTTCATGGATTATTTTGTAATAAACCACTTTTCGCATTCACACGTGGGAAGAATTTGAAAGAAATTTTGTCTAAAGATGCATCCAAGAAACCAACGACAATTGGAGGCACTACTAAACGCCATAACTGTGTCCACTGTAATAATGTCATATTAGGAGGTATACTGACCCATCCTTTGACAGGGGAAAAGATTAAATTGACACATTCGACAGATTGCAATTCATCTAATGTAGTGTATATCATTAAATGTCCTTGTGGATTAATATACGTAGGAAAAACGGAAAGGAAGATTAAAATCAGATTAACTGAACATAAAAGCACCATAAGTAATAAAAATCAGAATTCTAGTGTAGCGAGACATTGGGTAGAACACAGTCATACCATAGCACAATAAAAATTTCAGATTATTGAGCAAGCACCTAAAAACAAGGGCATAGATAATGCCAAGAGACTTTTACAAAGAGAAGCTTATTGGATAAAAAAATTGAATTCTCTCACACCAACAGACCTCAATAATACATTTGAGATGTCATGTTTCTTATAATATATAAAATGAACATTGATCATGCATACTAGAGAGAGTAGTGATTAAAAACATATTGGCACTTATGCTCAGGTTATATGAGTTTACATCTGTTGTCATTTTATAAAATGTTGTATTCTTCTTTTGCAAAAAATGTTGTATTGTTTTCAACATATTTTTTCTTTTCAAAAGAACTTTATTGACACAAGACTATTAGTCGACAGACTGCATTAAAATCATACATGAGCTCGTGTGTGACAAACTGACTTGGGACGGACTTGTGAAAGTGACTAGAGGAGTTGTTGCGTTGTTATTTTGCTCATGGAGCACAGGAGGAGCGAATTTAGAATGATTGACATGCATTCATTTGTGAATATCGGAAATTACACACTCCAAGATGGCGCTGGGTTTCAGGTTGGATAGTAATCTTGCGAGATCACGTTTTGCAGTGTATATTTTGCACAGCGGAATCACGTACTCAGTGAAGTCACTGCGGCGGAGTTTTGGCTTATCATCATTGAGGACATTTGGTAAGATTGTGTGGGGGAGCATTTACAGTGTCGAGGCATTTTTGTTTACGGCGCTTCAGGATAGATAACCAATGTTTTCGTATTGGTTACAGATACGAAAGCGGATTTTGACTACAACTTTGGAAATCCACAAGTATTTTTTTTCACACATGGCATGGCAGGTGAATACATCTAGTCAGCCAATTTATTCGTGAGCATGATTTAGGTGTTTTATTTCATAGGAGGAAGACGACCGGCGTGTCGGTGTTACTAACGTTCACGCTGCTCGAGGAGCACATTTTCGTGAGTGCATATTTAGTTTCAATAAGCAATGCGGTACTTGGGTATTTTGTGACAGCACATTAGTGGGATTTGCAGTTGTGATTTTGGAAGTTTTTGTTTTGATTTAATTATGACATTGGACTCAGTATGAGGCGGACATAATAAGTTATTGACTTGATATGAATACTACTGTGCAACTGACCATTATTAAGCATGAGACTTTGACATGATACGCATGTTTTCCTGACAGGTGGTTCCCCTGACGAAGGGACTTTTCGTCCCGAAATGCATTGGGTGAAGATCCACAAGCATTTATCCTTTGGAAATTGTATTGTTAAATATATTTAGTGATTGAGGAAATTAAATGTATAATGAACAGACAAATGTTTTTGTGATGATTATTTGATGAATCACAAATAGTATATGATTAAATACTATTTTGGAAAATCATGTTTAATTTTGTTAATTTGAGAGGTAACTGAAGTATACCATTTAGGCTGTGCATGCTAGTGTCCAGGTTATTGAACACTTGGCCTCTAATTTAAACGCTTTCCATCCTTGCCCACAGCGCCGACACTTGGTTCCCGCTCTGAGGGGCCCAGCTGGGGATCGGCGCTGGCGACCCCCCTGTCCAGGGGCCATCAACCCTGCTCTGCGGCCCTTGACCTCGGTGAATTCCCGCACTATCGCTTGGGGCGCCTGACTGCCTAGGGCTGCTGTGGCCCTCGCGCCCATCTTTCTCGGATCCGGAGCCCTTGCCCCCCGGAGCCCATGCTGGGGCGAGCCTTGGCATCCACCATGGGAAGAGACCGGACCACCAAATCCACGACCGCCCCAACGCAAACAAAGATTGACCCGTTCACCACCTTTGAGCATGACCCCCTTGGCCAAGGTGATGGCACCCGCCCTTCTGGGTAAAGACTTAACTGCCATCCTGCAGGCGATCAGCGCATCGCAGGCATCGGTGGAGGGGAAGATCGGCGAAGTTAAGGCGGATGTGTCCCTTCTTCGGCAAGACCTCCGCAATGCCACTGCCCGAATTACGGAGGCTGAATCTCGCCTCTCCACGGCGGAGGACAATATCCATCAATTAAAAGAACACGTGGCCAGTCTGCGGTCCCACACAAGGAGCTGCATCGGTGTGCACAGGATGTGGAGAACCAAGCACGCCGTAACAACCTCCGCCTGGTGGGGTTCCCTGAAGGGGTCAAGACAAATCAGGTATCCATCTTCATCGAATCCTGGTTCTCATCATGGATGCCCAAAGACGCACTCTCCGCGTGGTTCGTGGTGGAGAGAGCTCATCGGTCCCTTGCACCAAAACTGCCGCCAGGGGCCCCACCTCATCCCATCATACTTAAAATCCTTAACTTCAAGGACCGAGATGCCATCCTGCACGAGGCGTTCTCTTGGGGGCCCCTCAAGTTCCAGAACCACATCATCATGGTATTCCCTGATTACATCGGGGAAGTGCAAGACCAACGCCGCTCCTATATGGATTTCAAAAAGAAGTTGTGCAACCATGGACTGTAGTACCAGCTCCAGTCCCCGGGCCGCCTCAGCGTCGTTTTTCAGGGAAAAACACAATTCTTGACTCACCTCAAGCGGCCTGGGCATGGTTGACAGAAGAACATCCCTGTCGTCCGCACCTTCGGGCCCTCAGTCCACGAGACCTTGGTCACCTAAGCAACAGTGCCGGAGGCCCATGCTTTCCCGCAGGAGGTGCCAGTCCCAGGCAGAGGCACCTAGATCGTTGAGCCTGGTTGCTCACAGACTCTGAGACTCCTCTAGCCCTTCAGGCTCTCTACCCCACCTCAGGCATCAATTAACTGGCTGCCCAACTAATATTTCTCCGTCGCCAGCTTAACAAGACTTGCCGGCCACAGATTCGGACCTATCCCGCAGCCCAACTCTCTGAAGCTCTTGCGGGCGCGGCCTTGTCTGCGGCCCTCTCCGAGGACATGCCCCCTGCCACTTTATGGGCTGGGAGCCACGACAGACCTATTGCTTTACTTTGTTGTTTTTCTGCCGAGACACAGTGCTAGAGCAGAGTTTTCAGTTTGAAAATTAACTGGGTTTTGAAGCTCTGGCATGCCTATTTGTTATATTAATTTATTAATTATTAATTATTAATTATTTGTCTTGTGTAAGTGTTTATACTAATCAACTCGTTTGTTTTAACAAGAGAGAATTACACGTGGGAATGCATAAGTGTGCTGTTTAATAATAATGTGCGTGTTTACATGTTTAAAGATTGCTGTGTGTTGTTTATTTTTAAGCACAAAACGCTTTTCGAATTAATGCTTTTCTATGTTGCAAGAGCTAGATAATTGCATACACATAAGGGTATTAGTGGGGTTAACACTGTTCAATCACTATGCTGTGGTAACGTTATTTTTGTCTCTTTTAATTAAGATGGTCTATTGTGGCCTATTGTGGCCTAAATAAAGATGGCCGACATGTAGAGCCTGGCCTCGAGTAGAAAACTGTGACGAGAGAGAACCTTGCTGAATATGGTCCTGAAGTCAGCTGACCACAGTCCTTGCTTTGCCTGGTTAAAACTTTCCGTGAGGACAGCAGCAGTTTTGGGCGATCTCCAAATGAAATGAAACGTCCTTGGCAGCTTTGGGAAACAAAGGAGCTTTAAAGAAAGACTCTGAACTATGATTTCATTGCCGAGGAGATGTGGAAACTACAAGATACAAATGTATTTTTTTGGTTCCTGTTCCTGTTCCATTATGTTTATTTTGTGATTTTTCCTGAGCGGAGATTTTCAAATGTAGCGATGCTACATCCTTTCCTTCTCGCTTTGCTCAGAGGTTTGACGGAAGAAGTCAATACAAATTATATTTTCCTTTGTTTAATTCACTATAAGAATTGTTAGCCTAGAGAGGGTTTTTGCCACTTGCCATTTGCCTTTTGCCGCGTTCCGAATCTGCGTTGGTGAGGATCGTTGCTGAGAGGACTTCGTCTTGAGAGACTTTACCGAGAGACTTGTCCTGACCCGTTCTGACATTTAGCTAGAATAGGTAACTATGAGAAAATTATTTATTCTGATTGATTTTCTTTGACTAATTTTAGATAAAGCAATATAATTTTGAATATGGTGTTGGTTATTATTTCTTGTCAATTATTGAGTATCATATTTTGATTATTATTGTATAGATTGTTTAGATTATGTTTAAGGGCAGTCTCAATGACCAGATCTTATCGACCTCGATATAGATGCAGGGTGTTTAGGAGTTTTTCTTTCCACAGGTTATTGCTGGTAGAGTATTTGAGCATATGTTAGTGAAATGGGCCCTAGTGTATGAAGAATGTATGTGCGTGTAACTGTGAGATTACTCTATCCGTGGAAGTAGGGATATTATATACACCCTGATCTCTATCAACAGCATATCCGCATACATAGAGGGGTCCTCCACGCAACCCAAACCGAGCGTTTTAGTTTGGTTTTTGTTGCTGCTGTTGGGCCGACAGATGCTTCTGTTCTCGAAGTATAGGGTGGGGGGAGGGAAACGGCTTGAGATTGTTTTTCCCATGGTTGCTGTTTCTTGTTTTGCTACACCAGCTTTCTCGGGACACACTGATATTCCCTCGTACTGTATACATGGCTTCTTCACAAGCGCTTTCCCGCGCCTGCGCCGGACCCTGCATGTACCCACGACTCTCCGTGGTACGGCGAACCACTATACCGACCACCAGCCACCATGACTGACATACCCATTCCGAGGGCCTCCCTCCACACTCTGAGTCTGTCTAAGAGTCCCTTAACGTTCCAGGACAAACGAATAGAGGTGCTCCTGCTTCAGGAGATGCATCTGATGGGTAACCACTGTCCTTTCTTAGCGCGTTATGGATACAATAGAGTATGGCACTCTGGATTCGCCAGGGGCTCCCGAGGGGTGGCTATCCTCTTGAAGCACACCCTTCCCTTTGTGCTTGCACAAGCTATTCATGACCCTCAGGGAAGGTTCGTGGCCCTCTGCGGTACACTGTGCGGTAATCCCCTCAACCTCGTGTCCATATACTCGCACCCCTCGATGCTCACGAAGACCCTGAAACACTCCACCGCCCTGCTGGCCACCTTGCCCTTGGGGACGACAATTATCGGGGCGACTTTAATGTGGTTTCCACTCCACACCTCGACACAACAGGCCCCCGTATAACTCTGAACTTGTGCAAGCAAAACATTTAACAAATTGGTCCGAATCCCTGGGCCTCTGCGATGCGTGTCGAGTCTGGCACCCTCACATCAAACAGTTCACTCATACCTCTGCAGCACACCATACGCAGGCGCGCATAGATGCAAACTTTGTCCCACCCACTGACTGCCACACGATTTAAGACGTCCGTATACTCCCCAGGGGTATCTCCGACCATTCCACGATGCTCCTTAGTACGGGGGCTCTCTCCCCTCAACGCGTCCAACATGGCGAATGAACGCTTGGTTCCTGCAAGATAAGGAATTTAGAAAGGTGGTGGGGGCAGAGCTCAAACAGTACTTCCTGACCAATGATGGATCGTTTCCCTCCCCGGGTACCCTTTGGGAGGCGGGCAAGGTCACCACCGTGGCTTTGCTAAGGGCCAACTCAAGCGCCAGCGGCAGGCCCAGCTGCAGCAGATCACTTCACGAGAGGTGCAAGCGCTACGCCTCGAGCAATCCCCTCCTACTGATGGCGACACTTCCCGAGAAAGGCAACTTGCTCACCTTCGGGCCGAAATCAGGCAACTTTCATTGGATGCCGCCAAACTCCTCGGGAGATCCTCCGTAGCGAGAGTGTATGGCTGGGGTGACAAGAACGGCACGATTCTCCACAGACTGGCTGTTAGAATCCGGGGTCTCTGGTTGGCGCAGGTATGCACTTGCGACAAGCAGGGACCCTTTCCTCTAAGTCAGGGCAAAGGATTACTCGTGACAAATAACCCCTGCTCACCCTCTAGGTAACGTGGCGCGAGCAGTCAGGCTAAATCCCAGAGTACATAAGGTTAAGCATTTATGGTATCCCACACCAATCACCAACCCACCACACAGAGACACAAGACTGTATTTATAAAAATAAAGTTCTTTATGTAAAGTTCTTTAAGCAGGCTTCAGAATACAGTGTTTCACTTTCAAATGAGGTTCCAGTTACTTGTTATCCCTTTTCAGGAGGCCACAGTTCTTAAAATGGTTACTTCTGGTGCAATCTGCACTTTCTGGGGGTCTGTGCGCTTCGTAGGGCCCTCCGTACCCTTCGTACCAATGTTAGAACGCTTCGTGCCGTTTCTCACGCTTCCCGCGTGAGCATGCGTACTGGGACTCAAGCCGTATGGGCCGTACCTTCGTAGGTACGCGTCGTACGAGTCTGGTACACCTCTTGCCACCCCTCACGCTTCCCACGTGATCCGCGACTAGTTATCTAAAAGCTGTACGGGCCGTACCTTCATCGGTGCGCTCCGTACAGGGTCGTACGGTCCGTATGGATGGCGGGACGGGGCGCACAGTACCTTGTATCTTGGCAAGGAGTTCGGGGCAGCCACAGCAGTCCTTGGCAGGGGCGTCCTGCGTTGCTTTGCAGTCCAGCTGGTCAGTGGATGGCGATGCTTCGTGGGGCACCTCAGGACGTCACAGCACACCTCGATGTTTGGAAACAGGAGGGGCAGCTCGGGGGTGATTTTTCAGCGCGCAGCGCTGTCGGCATCGGCCAGGATCGGCGAACCAGTGCGCCGTCGTTCCTCACAGTGGTCTCTACGGCCTGGGGTCGCAGAGGCTCGGCGCTTGGACACAGGCAGTCTCTCCTTACGTTGCGAGCTCCGGCTCGAGGGGGCAGTTGTTCACTTTACTCAGGCCAGGCAGGGCAGGTCTTCACAGTGTTCACAGCAGCACATTCGATCAGGGGGCACACAGGTTTTCTGGGGTCAGCGTTAGCAATCCACCCACAGCAGCTTCCTCTTCTTCCAGGGAGGGGTAGCGCCCACTGTTCCTGGGGCGCAGTTCAGGGGGCAAGTTCACAAGCAAGCCCTTGGAGATTGTTTTTAAAGCACAAGTTGAATTCAAAGTATCACAGTCTTTTCTTTCTCTCCTTCTTGCAGCAAGGCACCCACCACAGGCCAGTCTCAGCCTTAGAGACAGTACTCCTCCATGCAGCTTTCCCAGGTCCCTCTCTTCGGGCAGAGGTTCTTCTTGGCATAAACAGGATCCAATTTCTTAGGAGCAGGGCTCCTTTTATACACAGTTTCTTTTGTTCTTTGTGGCCAGGGGGCCTGTGCCTGGCTCAGTCTGGTTTTGGAGCACTTTGTTGTGGTGACTCTGCTCTTTCCTTTCAGTGCACAGGGCAGAGACATCAGCCGCGCCACAGGGGGCGGAGCCAGCATTGTGGTGGAAAAGCACAAGCCTATTCAGAGTCAAGGTGTACTCCTCCCACCCATCCTGGTGTAATCTCTCTACCCACCACCTGGCAGCCAGCCTGTCTCCTGGAATTCCCCAGCCCTGCCCCTCACTGAACCTAGGCAGCACACACACAGCAGAGGTGGACTGAAATGGCTTAGGCAAGTAAATACTAACCCTGGGCGTAGTTCGCGAAGTAGCACTTCGCGAAGCTACACAAAGTGAAGTTCGCACTACGCGAGCTACGCGTAACACTTCGCGAACTGCGTAGTACCTTGTTCGCACTGTGCCAGATGTCGTTTTCAATGATTGCACAGTGCGGACAAGCAACCGGCAATGTGCATTCATTGAAAATGGCATCTTGCACAGTGCGAGCTGTAGTTTTCTGCTGCTCGAGTAGAGTTTTTACTCGAGCGGCAGCTTTCTCAACGCGAACTGATAGTTTCTCATCGCGAGCGGTCGCGAGCATACGCGACCACTCGCAATGAGAAACCTGACCTCCTCGCGTTGGGAATCTCGCCGGGAGGTTTATTTTCTATGCTCGCGATCGCCAACTTGATGTTGCTGATCGCGAACAAGGAAAAAGTCTCGCCGGGATGTCATTTTGCTTGCTCGCAGTCGCCAACTTGACGTTGAGGACCGCGAGCAAGCAAAAAATGACCGCAGCACTACGCAACACTACGCTACGCTTGTTCGCACTGTGCTACGTGCAGTTGGCGTAGCGCGAACTTCGCAAACTACGCGAGCGTAGCGTAGTGCTTTGCCCAGGCTTAGTAAATACTAACTTTCTAAAAGTAGTATTTACAAACGCAGGATATTAAAATAAACTTTACTAAAAGAAGTATTTTATTATTCTGAGTTCAGGCATACTAAACTTGACTTTCTACCATGCTCTCTGAGTCAGCTGGGATTATAGAGTGTAATAATTCCAGCAGCCCATTCTGGCCTATGGAGAGCAGGTAGCCTTCAATAGTGAAAACCGAAAATGGCTGTAATTCACTATTAGGACATGCCACACACATCAGGGCATGTCCTACCATATGCCTACAATGCACCCTTCCCTGGGGCTTACCATAGGGGTGACTCATATGCAGTTAAGGGAAGGTTTAGGGACTGGCAAGTAGGTGCACTTGCGCAGTCAGCATGACAGTACCAGACTGCACGCAGGTTCTGCAATGGCAGACCCTAGACACATTTTACTAGGCCGCTTCTGTGGGTGGCACAACCCGTGCTGCAAGCCCACCAGCAGCATTTGTATTTACAAGCCCTGGCACTCCTGGTGCACTTTACTAGGGGCTGATAGTAAACCAAATAAGCCAAACATGGACACCAATCAATGTATTCACTTTTCAAAGGGAGCAGTTGCACTGTGGCACTGATTAGCAGTGGCACAGTGCCCTGAGCAGCTAACACCAACAAAACACATGAGGCACATCAGCAAAGAGTGGAAAGGAGACCCACGCCAAGGTGCCAGGTCTAACACTGGCCATGGACCCTAGGGCAAACCGCATTATCCCTGAAATAGTGGACTCGGACGGGTCAACACACTGATCCCAGTTGGCAATGGTCCACACCTTTGCCTCCTACTATTGTCAGCTCTATGCAGAGAGGAGCCCTGTACTGTTGCTCCCCGAGTTGCTGGATGCG
This sequence comes from Triturus cristatus, assembly GCF_964204655.1. NCBI lineage: Eukaryota > Metazoa > Chordata > Amphibia > Caudata > Salamandridae > Triturus > Triturus cristatus. Next base: position 1,277,100,306 of record NC_140591.1, on the reverse strand, counting down.
GGTTCTGCTCGCCTTTCCCAGCTGGGTTCTGCCACACGGGCTGATCTGGAAGCCCTATCACCCATAAAGAGATTAATGAGGCAATAGCTCACACCTCATCGGGCAAGACCCCTGGCCCGGATGGCTTCCCCCAGGAATATTATGCTATGTATTGGTAGACCCTCGTCCCACGCCTCGCTGATCTGTTCAAAGAGGCTCTGGAGAAGGGCTCCTTCCTACCCGAGATGGACATGGCCACCATCGTGGTTCTCCCAAAATCTCAACCGCCATCTCCTCGATGCGCGGACTACCGTCCCATTTCTCTTATAAACAGAGGTTAAACTATATGCCACAAATTCTCGCCCAACGGCTGAAGCCCTACCTCGCCACATTGGTCCACCCGGACCAATGCAGGTTCATGCCCACACGTGGAACTAGGGACTGCCTCTGGAGGCTTCATCTGGCCTTGGCTCACCGCCACTTGCTCACCCCCTACTTGGCGATTCTTCTTGTTGATTTCGAGAAGGCCTTTGATTTGTTGGATTGGAGGTATCTGAGCAACGTGCTGTCAACGATGGGTTTTGGCCCCCACTTCTGTAATCTGGTAAAAGTAATTTATGCCCAGCCCCAGGCGCGAGTCAATGGGGTTTTATCGGAGGCCTTCCCCATTCAAAGGGGAACAAGACAGGGATGCCCCCTCTCACCCCTTCTCTTTGCCTTGGTGATGGAGCCCCTGGCGACCCCGATTCGGTCGGAGGACCGTGTTCGGGGATGGGAATGGCTCAACTCAGAGGCAGACAAGATCGCACTTTATGCAGATGATGTTTTAATCTTTTTGGCTGAACCTGTCCAGTTGGGCCCTCATTGCCCCCAGATCTTACAATCCTTCGGGCATGCTTCCGGCCTCCGGCTGAATCCCGAAAAGTTGATCCTGGTCCCCTACACTTATCTAGAGACTGCTATGACAGGCAATCCACAATACCGCTTAGGTGTCAGTCTTTCAAGTACTTAGGGATCTGGGTCGCCCTTCTCCCAAACCTAGGCTGGTCCCTCAATATCACCCCGCTTGTGAAAAAAGCGAAGGCAGACCTTCATAAGTGGCAGGCGCTCCCCTTGACTCCCTTGAATCCCTTGGGGAGAGTCGCCCTGTTTAAAATGATGATTCTCCCCAGATTCCTCTTTGTCCTCCAAAACACCCACTCCTGTATTCCGCGGGCCTGGTTTCGGGAGCTGGATAGTATGGCCACCAAATTCCTTTGGGGGGGGGGCCTCGTCTGGCTCTTACCCTATGCCGGATTCCTCTCTTCGATGGGGGCATGGGGATGACGCATTTATACTTGTACTACTTGGCGACCCGCCTACTTACCATACATGATTGGTTTAATGGGGGCTGGTCCGATCCAGCCTATAGGCTTGAACTGAGTGAGCTAGGTTTGCCTAAAATCCAGTCCCTGATGTACTGGGAGTCCATTCCATCCACCTTACCAGAGGTGACACGCACTACACTTTTGGCCTGGCGGGCAGCTCTGTTTCATACCCAATGGACACACAAGTTAACTCCGCATACGCCTCTCTAGGAAGGCACATGGCTCCGGGTGGTCAGTGGGGTGCTAGGATTTAGAGCGTGGAACCTTATGGGGATCTCGCAGCTCGGGGATGTGTGGGCGAGCGGCCCCATGCGCTCCTTCCAAGACCTTCGGTCCAGATATTCCCTACACCCAACACAATTTTACAAATATCTGCAACTGCGACATGCCCTCCATGTATACATATCGGACGACACAACAATACCTGAGTACAGCCCTCCCGAAGCGCAGATTATGTTGGGCGACCTGGGCAAGAGGGATATTCCCCGCATTTACCGGACACTAGTTAATAACACCCCAATCTCAATGGACCAGCTTAGAAGCCAATGGGAGGAGTGGGTGGGTCCACTGGATGAGGAGGATTGGCGAGATGCTCTCATGGCGCCCAAGTCGATTACTGCATCAACTACACTCAGCTTGATCCAACTATACTATTTGCAGGCCGCCTATTTAACCCCAGTATGTCTTTATCGGGCAGACTTTTAACCGACTGCTTCCTGCACACGGTGCGGCCAAGACTCGGCTGACATTTTCCATATGGTATGGGCATGTTCCCTATTGGGACGGTTCTTGGGAAACATTGAGGAATAACTCACATAACTCCTGGGGTGGGAGGACCCCATGACCCACGGCACTCACTACTCGGGATTACGGATGGGCTGGATGGATCTAGGAACGAGATGCTATTTTTCGACACGGCTATGATCGTGGCTAAGTGAGACATAGAGCAAGGCGGAGCTGGATGCTTCCAAGAAGCGGCTAAGTGATGGCGGAAGGGGGTTGACTGGTGTGTGACACAAGAAAAACCTAAGTACGATGCACAGGGTTGTCCAAAGAAGTACGGTAGGGTGTGGGGCAAATGGCTGGGTACCATGGAGTAGTCAAAATTGTGTGCACATTGTTTATATCCAACTGAATCTTATGGGGTCGAGCGTTCTGGGATTGATCATTCATTCGACTGGGAATTGTTATCCTCTGTCCACTGCTGATTTGCTGGTGTTTGTTTACTGTCAAAAACATTAAAATTGCTTATCAAAAAAAGAAGAAAAATAAGATAGTGTGCAAAGAGCTCAGGGAGGCCCCAGAGGTTTAGCAGAGGCTAAATTAGGTAAGTACTTTGTGGTAGTGGGGGCAAGCAGTTTGGCCTATCCAGAGGGTGTGTTAAGCATTTATTGTATTCAATTAATCAAGACTAAAGGCACACACTCAGAGAGAGAATCCAGACCAATTGGGCAAGTATAAAAAAGGTTTACTTGTATTTCATTTCAAGAACCAAGAAGGTCTTAGTACAGGTAGGTAAAATATACTTTCTATTGTACACCTTTACACAGAAATGCATTTGAGGATGGATTTGCAGTTGTTACAGGTTTGTATCACTTTAAAATGCAGTTAGAGTTACACAGTAATTACTTTTGGAATACTTTTTAGTTACTTTTGGATTACTTTTAGTACTGTGGGTAGTATGCCTAGGTACCCTGCCTTAGGATCTCACAATACACGGTAAGTAAGACTTTTTATACTTTGCAGTTTAGTTCTCTTTCCTCCATACGAACATCAGTTCAACACAGAACATTTTAGGCTAAAAAATCTCTTAACATGGGTTCCTAAGGGAGAAAAAGCGTTGGTGGTTTCTCAGGTAAGTACACTACTTACGAGTGGGAGTTTTGGGGGTTAGGACCAAAGTTCCCCAGGGTCTAAATGGGCACTCGAGTTTCACCACCAGCAGCACTGGGGCTGTCGGGTGCCGATGGGGCTAATGGCGTCTTCGGATAGGGACTGCTGATAAATAGGCCACTCGGGTGTGAGAGCAAAGCTTCTGAGGTTAGGGTCAGCACTGCAGGGGCCAACGACCAGCACAGGAGCTACACCACCAGCGGCATTGGGGCTGCTAGCTGCAGGGTGCCAAAAAGACGTCGTCCTGTGCTTTTCAATGGAGATCTTTGGTTTGGTGAAGTTGCTGCAGGCTTGGGCCGGGAGACATCCTGAAGGCGACCTCTGACTGGAGAGGTAAGTTGGAAACTTGGGAGATGCTGGGACACTGTCAGTTGGGCCACCCAAGGCCGTGGGGAGTTGGGTGAGGCATGTCTTCTAAAATAAGGTTTTCTTATCAGCTCCGGTCGCGGTTGGGGAGACCCTTCAGGTTGAGGCTGCAGGCGTCATCTTGAAGCGTTAGGGAGGTCGGGGATCACCAGATCCCAGGTCAGGATCGCTGGAGAGACCTAGTGGTATTGGGCCACTTGAACTCGGGCTGTGGGCATAGAGTGCAGAATCGGGGAGTCGCCGGAATTCTGATTATGGTCTTGGAGCCTTTGTTGAGCAAATCCGGTGCTCACAGGAGACAGATCTGTAAGGTGAGTGCAGGGCAGGTCCTTCGGGTTCTGGAGGGCTACCGGACGCGAGGGTTCTCTGGTGTAGGTAGGTCGGAATCTGGACAGGCCAGTCGGGCTGGGGCCAAAGCAGTAGGTGTCCTCTTCTTCCTGGGTCAGCAGGGCTCTTCAGTCCTTCTTTCTTCCTCAAATCTGAGGAGGCAAGGTTCAGGGTTGGTGCTGACCTGGACCAATGGGTCCCTTCCTTGGGGTGGTCACACCTGCTATTATGCCACTCTCCAGTGGGAGGAGGCATGAGCCTCTCCCGAATTGGCTGAGTCCCCTCTTCTTTAAGATGGAGAGAACTTAAATGTGTGGTTCACCTTACTTCCCCCACCTGAGGGATGAGGTTGGCAAAGGTGGGCACTCCTTTCTTCCTAGCTTGGTTTTCCTGTCCATTCTCCCATCCAAAGTGGGGTAAGAACCGATGGGAGCCAGTTGGTTAGGCAGCAGGCCTTTGAAGCTTCCCCTTCGTGGACCCAGCCCATCTTGGGGGAGGAGATATGACACCTCTGCCCAGGATGGGCTTTGTCTCTGGACCCAGAGTGTGAAGGCACTCTACCCAGGGGTCCATAAACCTGTCTGGTGGTGGCAAGTGGCGGGCAGCCATTCAGGAACCACATCAGGGCTTTTCAGGGAGCATCTCCAAGATGCCCTCTATATGCAATTTACATTAAATCCCACACTGGCATCAGTGTGGGTTTAATGTGTTGAGAAGATCGCTACCAAATTTCCCAGGTTTTAGTGAAGCCGTTATGGAGCTGTGGAGTTTGTAATGACCAACTCCCAGACCATATACTCTTTAGGGCTTTACTACACTTACAATGTCTAAGAATGGACTTAGACAATGTGGGGGTACAGGGCTCATGCCACTGTACCCTCACCTGAGGGCTAGTGCACTCTGCTAGAGGGGTGACTTACCTAGGTCTCAGGCTGAGGATTGCACGCATGGCACACGGATGTGTGCCATGTCGACCCTTCACTTTTCTCTGCACTAAAACATGCAGCCTGTCATGGCAGTGCATATGTGTTAACGTGCAGGGACTCTAAGCGTGGCACAAAAGGTGTTGCAGCCCTTAGACACCTTCCCTGGTCACAGTGCCCTTGCTACTCATGGCCCCTTTTACAAGGGGCTTACCAGTGACCAGAGATGTGCCAATTGTAGGTACAAAGGTACAGGTTTGGGAAAAAGCACAGGCCCAGGGAACCTGATTGGTAGGGACCCAGGGCACATCAAGTCAGGTTGCATCAGATGTCAGGCAAAAAGTAGGGGTTAACCATGCACAAAGGAGGCACTTTCCTACAATTGCCTTTCCCCCACCTGTTTTGCTATAATTCACTTTTGTTGGCTTTCAGACTGTGTGCCCTTTACCATAGTTAATCTGTGCTAAATTGCACATGCTCACTCCATAAAACATGGAACCATTGGCCTACACACAACTGGCATACTTATTTTACTAATATGTCCCTAGTGAAGTGCCATAACATGTAGCCTGGCCTGTAAATTAAATTCTACTAGTGGGCCTTCAGTACTTATTGTGCCACCCACTTAAATAGCCCTTTCAAAAATGTCTCAAGCCTTCCATTGCAGCCTATTTCCAATTTTAAACTACCAATTCGACTTGGCAAAATAACCATTTGCTATGCAAAAACTCCCTTTTTAAATGCAAATAAGGCAGCCCTATGATAGACCCTAATCAGCCCTAAGGGCAGGGTGCAGTGTATTTAACAAGTTGGGCATGTAGTTTTAAGTTTTACATCTCCAGGTACAGAAAAAACCCCAAATTTGTTATTCGCTACTGTGAGGATTACCTCTCCGATAGGATAGCACTGGGTTACCTTTTTACATTTAATCAGTTGTTGGAATGAAAACTCCTCTGCATTGAAAGTGACGCGTACCCCTGCCCTGATTGCCCTAATGAACAGTTGTCAGAATCCGTAATCCTAATTTTTTGTCATAGGCGAGCACAACTCACCAGGGCCGGACTGGCAATGCCGGGCACCGGGCAATCCCCCGGTAGGCTGCCAGGGGTGGGGGCCGGTTTTTTAGCAGGGGGCCGGTTTTGTTGTTGGGCCGGTTTTTTGTCCGGCGTGCCGCATTAGTCAATAAATAGAGAAGTTGAAGCTCAGTACAGACTAGAGACCTGCTAGTAGTAGTCTACGTCTCTCCTCGCTGCTCCGTGCGGGGGCAAAAAAAAGCACACCATCAATAAATCTCCCGATTTCTTTTTCTGTACTAGTTCAAATGCAATCAATATCATTATTTAAAATAGGGGGTGAGTCGCGTGCGGCGCAGATGTCTCCGCCGCCGCGTCTGCGCTGTCTCAGTTCACCCACCTTAGGGTGGGGAGGGGCGGCATTGGTGGTGACATGACATGCGTATTGGGGTTCGCGCAATAAAAAATCCGCGTGACCCGTGAGGCCAGAGCATTCCAGAACAACTAAGCCAGCCAGAGACTGAGGCATGCTGCACCCACCCCACAATTTAATTATTTGTAGTAGCCCCTGCCTGCGTGTCCCACTGTCCCTCTCTGCTGCTTGCTGCTGCTGCCAACTGTCTGCAGACTGCCGCCGCCCCGCCGCCCGCAGGTGAGTGCATTTTTGCAAATTTCATTTTCATCATGGCATTGGCACTAGTCTGTGGGCCGGGCCGCGGCCGGGCCGGGGTTAAAACAAAAGATATAGAGGCGGCCTGCAGCCGGCAGTCACTTCGGAAGTACTGCAGTCAAGTGCATTGTTGTGAGGACGATGTTTTTTTTGGTGCAGCAGCTTCTGCTATGGGCTCACTAGCTGTAAGATAAGGAAATATGATCGCAGGAGCTCACTGTTGTATTTATCAGGTAGTTGTGGGGGGGGGGGGGGGAGGGAAATCTTACGAAAGCACCCTCACAAAAAGGAATTTAGAAACACCTGGCCTCCTCACTGACATCTCAAATAACACACGGCGGTGAAAGGCCTATGATGCAATCCTTTCCATAGACAGGCTGACTTGTTGCTCGTAACAGTGGGACAGCAGATAAAAGGACAGTTTGAGAGGGGTTCTCTTCTCCGTCATGATCAGATGGTAGGACCAGATTATAATTTACAAACTGGTTTAAATGTACCTAGCACAGAGAGGCTCGAACCTCCCCTTTGTCTTTTTGAAATAGTGTGTTCTGTGATATTGTTAGCCATAAAGTTGAGAAAATACTGAACAAGAGGTTACAGTTTGAGAAAGTCAAAGCAATGGGCTTATGTTTCACCAAAAATCACTACTGGGTGGCTACTATAAAGGGGGCTGTCCACCACATAGAAGTTGGAATACTCTGTGTTGCTATAATCATGCTGCATATTGTCTTCGTCAGGCTTGTGCATAATAAATAACTATAGATGCAGGCCTTTGTGTGTATACTGACTTGGGGGTTGAGAAATAGAACCCTACCTACAGATTCCTTGTTGGATCTTTGGCAGGTTTTATTCCATGTTTCCTTACGGACCATGGCAGGGTCTTTGATGATGTCTGTGGTATCCTCACTGCAGGCTCGATAGACCCTAACCACTGGCCCTAAGGGTCCAAGAGAGTTGTTCCTGGTGTGGCCAAAACCTTGCGATGCACAAGTGAGGCTCCAGAATCAGCCTAGGACCACTATACCCTTTCAAACTGAGCTTAGACACCCTCTTTTCTAAATAAAAAAAAAGGCAACGTCCAGCTGGCAGTTTATTCGGATAGGTTTTCCCTATTCTTTCAGACGTTTGTTAAGCTCAACAGTTAAAAAGGAAGCCCAACTTACCTACAAACACCAGACTCAGTTAACACCTGGCTGTCTTAGTAACATTGACAGATGTGTACCAATTTAAAGGGAATAGGTATCTCTAAAATTGAGTCTCATAAAATAACTCTAGCTTTAATATCCGACTGATTCCATTCCAGTTTTGTGGCCCCTGAGCTGCAAGTTCACCGCCCACACTAGGCTCTGCAGCAAATCTCAGACTTCAAGGCAGCCATGCCGTAGCTTTTACAGATGGTTTGGAACTCTGGTGCACCTTTGGGCCCCACAGATTCATCAGGAGCTTGAAGTTGGTTGGGCTTCTGGTGGCGGTTACTCCATCAAAGCCAACTGACCCTGTACTTCCTCTCTATTTCATGGTCTATAATGCTCCCTGATAATGCTCACTCAAGCCCCTGTGCCACCAATGGTTTCAAAAGTAGAAACATCTGCTGAATTCGTGAGCGCCTTGAATGCCGAGTTCGGATGGCAAGGTCCGGACCGGAGCCAGAACATGATCAGTTGGGCCTAATATGGGTCTCTTGGCGGCACAAGGAAATACAGCGCCGTTTTCATGGTCATGGTATATGAGGCTGTAGAGATGAACAGCTCTGCCAAAAAAGGCAGAGAAAAAAACATAAAAATAACATATAATATACATTGAAGGCATAGTCAGCTAGCTTAGTTTCAGTTTTATTTCTTTATTTCGGCCGATTTGGCCATAAAAGATGCCTATGGTACAATGTCAACATAAAACATCCACTACAAATCATTACTAAAATACATAAAATCAATATACATAGCATTACTAATCGCAGGGGACGATTGCAATTCATTACAACAAGAATCATTCTTTTAACACTTTGGACCTTATCCGCCACATAGCCGTTAAAAATTTGGCAATTGCAAAGACTATGTGGGGAGCTGTACTCGTTTTCAGTATTCTATACGAGTGCAGATGGCTCCTTATACCCAAATTTCTGCAGAGTGGAACTAACCAGAATTTCCTTGGTCTATTATAGGCAGGGCAAAAAAGCAGAAGATGAATTTCTTCCTCATCATGGGAGCAACATCCTGGGCAGATTTTATCATCCCTCTTTGCCCATCAAAACCTTTACCTATAAATGGACAGAGTCCCTAACCTCCATTGAATGAACAATTTCCTTGATATAATGGGAAAGATAATGTCCATGAACCCTTCAAACTGATATGCGTCCTTGAAAACCAAAAATCGATCAGTCAAAATACCTTTGTTGGATTCAGAGACCAGGGAAGCAAGACTTTTCTCCTTATATATCCCCACAAGACATTTTCGTGAAACTCTATGGCAGCCTTGTTCAGGGGATTCCCATAATTCAGGGAGTCCCAACCGATAGAGTTCTTTCTTTATGGAGACCAACCACGGTACTTTGCCACACTGGTTAAAGTTCATTCCATACATGAGCTCTTGCCTGTAATGTACAAGCTCACCAGTGGACCAAAGCCTGTGCCAGAATCTTAATGGCATTAGTTCCAGGTCGTCTCTTATGGAGGGTAAACCCAAATCTAATCTTAGGGGGAAAAGGGGTGTACCGCGGGGAAGGGCAAGAAGACGCCTAAGAAAATTATTTTCTACATTAACAATTCCTACCCCACTTTATACCCCCATAGTTCTCCACCATAAGATGCTGCCGCTTTAGCTTGGGTTTTATACACCTCCACTGCAGGACTAATGGGTTTATAGGTGGAGGAGTTTACAACCTTCAGAATTCCCCCCGACAATTGGGACAACTTTAACCGACTTCTTGCAATTTGGGGTTCCCATGATAAATTTTCATGGAGGGTTACCCCCAAGTACTGGAAAGTTTTTACCCTCTCCAATCTTACTGAACTCAGAGATGGATTGGGTCTAGTTATGGATGATGGGTTGAATATCATGTACTAGGTCTTCTCTGTGTTGATCTCAAGACCATATTGACTACAGAAAAGACCAAATCCATCCAAAATCCGTTGAATCCCCATCGGGGATTTTGAAAGCAGGAGGGTATCGTCCGCAAACATAATGGCTGGTACCCTCCTGCCTGCCAAGGATGGAGCATCATTGTCCCCAATAGTGTCAAGATGTAATATGACATTATTGACATAGAGGCAAAACAGGGTCGGCGCCAAAACGCAACCCTGTCTTACCCCTCTAAGGACTGGGAATTTTAATGACAATGCTCCATCCCTCCCACACCTGACCTGAGCAAAGTTGTTCTCATGGAGCCTAGTTATGGCATTTAATAGATGGATCGGAACGCCCAGCTCCTTTAGAACCTCCCATAATTTCTTACGGGGAACCAGGTCAAAGGCTGACCTCAGGTCCACGAACACCATGTACAGCCTCCCCCTCTCGATACTCACGGTTTTCCAATAAAGGAGAACGAGACGGAAGATCTGATCCATGGTGGACGTATTTTTCCTGAAGCCAGCCTGAAGGGGGCTAAGGATTTTATTTTCCTCCATCCAATCTAAAAGGTGGTTCAGGAGGAGGCGAGAATAGATTTTTTGGGGAACATCTATGAGACTAATCGGCCTGTAGTTGGCCGGGAGGAGAGGAGAGCCCCTTTTAAAAATAGGCACTATCTCTGCCCCCAGCCAAGTACAGGGGATCTCCATTCCTCCCACAATAGAATTGAAGAGGATGAGGAAATAAGGGGCCCATATCTCTGGATGAAGGCGAAAAAGATCGCCAGGCAATCTATCGAGACCTGGGGCCTTCCCCCTCGCCAAACCCTCGATTGCACTGACCACCTCATCAAGGGTAAATTCCAAACCAGCTGCAGGAATAGATAAAACAGTGGAGGCTACAACATTGGCATATCCAAATGTTTTTTGATACAATTTGCCAAAGTGGGCCTCCCAGACAGAAGCTGCAATATTTGGCTCCACCGCAGCTTTTAATTCTCCTGCACCGGTATTTACCAAGGACCAGAATTTTCTCAGGACCTTACATCAGCACTAGAGGCGAATGACCCGCCATCTATTCCAATCCCATTCCGATCGTGCTAGTTCCATAGCTTTCCTATAGTTTCGCCTAAGCTCAGTAACCTTGCACTTATCAGAACCTGATTTTATTGTATTTATTAGTTCTGACTTTATCTTTTTACAAGAAGAATTGTACCAAGTTGGGGTTCGAGTTTTTTTTTTCCGCAAGGGTACCACTGGGTAGAAAACCTCACCTAATACTCCCACTAGGTCTTCATGAATTGTGGCTAACTTCTCATTGAATTCCAAGGATCTTGGCTGAGTAATTAGTATGTCCAATTCTTTTAACTTGGGGAGTGCTAGCTGATAAATTTTACTTATGGTCTCTTCTGAGCTTACCAATTTCCCCCATTTAACCCTGCGTCTATTAGAGCTGAGAACCAAGTTCCCACGATCATCACTAGACTCAGCGGAGAGTGATCGACCAGCACATATAGGATGCACCATGTCCAATAGAAGTGCATTGTGGTCACTGTCCGTTCTTATTATTACTCTGAAGTCCAGGATCTTAGACCAAAGGCCGGTATCTACAAAGATATAATCCAACCTAGATTCATGGTTCTTCCTATTAAAAGTGCAAGATGAAGGGATATCAGAGGTGGTACGACCGTTACAGGCCCTAAAAGAAAAGTTTAATGTTAAGGACATGATTTGTACTGCCAGAGGGGACCAAGATTTAACATGGGGAGATTGACAAGGCGGGACACCCCAGAAATCATCTTCAGCCGTAAGGGCACCATCCCTTAGACCTTCCAGGGGTTCAAAGTGGCAATTGAAATCACCACCCAACACTATCTTGTAGTCATTAGGAAGATGACCCAAAAAACACGAAAGATCATCTAGTGTGGGGGATTCCATGGCCACACTAACTGGGCGGGAATACACATTGATAATTGCTAAATTTAAGACATTAGGCCACTTGAGTAGGACACACTGTATGTCCTGCGAGAGCGTTGGTACACTCTCCGCATTGCACCCAATGTGACTGGCTACCCAAATCGCCAAACCACCAGATGGCCTCCCTCTGCCAGTCCAAGTTGCTTTAATTTCAAACACTGCGTATCCTACTCTACACAGCGATTCCCTCGCCCAGGTCTCTTGAAAAAGGCAGATATCACTATTGCCTATTAGGGAATCCCAATCACTTGTGTTTAATTTATTAGCAATGCCCGCCACATTCCAAGAAAGAACCTTTAAGATTTCGGCTGGAGGTTCTGATCCTAATTCCCCAGTTTTCTCCGGCACAGTGTCCAATGTTGGAGCCGTGGGCACATGCAATGGTATTTCTATAATAGGTGGAACAATAGGGGCAACCTTGGGAACAGGCGGGACTATCAATGTTGAATTGTTATTTTTATAACCCAGTAAACTCTGGGGTGAATTAATTACTTGACCAAGGGAGGTAATAGATGTTAGATTCTCCCTTCGTAAGGCATCAAATTCTCGAGTGGTGATATCTGTCTCACCTCTCATAGACCCCTGTCCCTTATAGTTGTCTTGACCAGGTAGATTGACTTTATATCTATTAGGATGTGTATAGTTGCCATAGTTGGTAAAGGTATTGCAAGTGGGCCTAATTCTAAACCCATCGTCAGCAAATCCCACCCGGGTCCAACCCTCATCCCTACTCATAATCGAATCACATGTTTTAGGGTAGAAATATGACAGATGGACCAATTCAATAGATGTAGCTCCTGTATTCCCAAACCAGTTACAGAGGTAAGACACAACATTCGGGTTCTTAAAACTTACAATTATGCAGTCCCCCACACTTTTCTTATCGGTGTATCCAACCCATGGAACCCTTCTAACCATAAGGATTTCTCCTTTGAGATTAGGTGGTAAGGGCCTGTGAATGTTAAGCCAGCTAGTAACCTTATTATGTAGGGAGTCATGGGGTTCCACCACATTTCCGCGAAGCACAGGTACCCCCTTCAAGACGACAGTCTAAACTGCCGCCTCCGGGGGCAAATTTACTATTTTTCGCCAATTGTGGGGGCTAGTTTGCCGGACTGAGCCGTTTATTGCATCATTTGCTGGTTTCGCCTGGCCTGATGTGGAGGCCGGGGCAACTAAATTCGGCCTCCTAGCAGTTACTATCGGGGGTTGTTGCCTACAAGGAAATACAGGAGCAGGTTTTGACAGGGGGACTGAAATAGTATTTTCTAAGGGAGTAGCTGTTGGAAGTGCAGGGGACAGAGTAACTGGATTAGGAAGTGTGTGGGAAGTCCCAGCAGTAATCCCTTCAGCTCCATGCACACTTGCTCTTTGACCTGCTACTAAATCTAAAAGTCCCTTTTGCAAATCCAATAAACATATTTCCATATTAGCCAAACGATCTTCTAGGGGAATAAGCATTTCCCTCAATAGGGTGCGAAGACCTGGGAGAGTGAGATCCTCCACCCCTACAGGGATATGTTGGCTAGGAAATTTTTTTCCCGAGGTCTGATGGGACAAAGCTCTTGTTTTACAAGGCGACTTTAGCCCTTTACTGACTGGATCCAGTTGGTTTCCCTCACCCCTAGAGTTGGGTTTGGAAGCCTTAGGTTGTCTACCCCCTGTCATATGGGCCCTTTTTTTCCTTTTCAAGATAGCTCCCTCCTTCTCTCCCTGTAATAGCTGCATGGGCTCTCTATCATTACTTATGTTCGTATTAGAAACACCTCCTTCAGCATTAGTCTTGGGTAAGGAAACCTTAAATGTTGGAAGGGGTAATATGCTAAACTCTAAAGTGGCAGAGTTATCACAATCAGTAGAGGGAGTAACAGAGCAATTAAGGTCAGGTGAGGCTGATAGAACAGACATGCCATTTATCCCCCCTGCGACTACTGATGTACGGTTAGGCGACTTTACAGGAGTAATGGCATGAGCAAGGGGTCCCAGAGAAGATCTCCTAACCCAATCAATTTCTTGCGAAATGCGCCTTTCAAGGATAGAGATCTCATCGATGAGAAGGGACCCAGCTTTGGCAAAGTACGTATCCAGAGTACCTGCTGTCCTCCCGGTCGCCAAAGCGCTCTTGCTCCTCGTTTCTCTAGTCGTCATGGTCACACACGGCTCCAGATGAGGTGGGGACTTTAGACAAGGGATAGGGACCCTAGCCCGCCCTTGCTCGAACGGCCTCAAACGGCCCGCTCTTTGCCCGGTCTTCGCCCCGGTATGCGCCCCGCTCGCGTCCCGCTCACGCGATAGTAGGCGTGGTTTTTGTAGTGGGAGGAGGAGGGGCCGGGAAGAGGCACCAGGTGCGGTGTATCAGTGCGTTGCAGGGCACCCTGGGCCTCGCAGTCCCAGCGAGGATGGCAGGCTTCAGGGATAGATAGCGCAATGAAAAATGCCCCAACAGCTCCTCCAGAGTCAAGGATGCGGCTAAATCCAAAGTCCACGCCTGGTCTATAATGCTCCCTGATAATGCTCACTCAAGCCCCTGTGCCACCAATGGTTTCAAAAGTAGAAACATCTGCTGAATTCGTGAGCGCCTTGAATGCCGAGTTCGGATGGCAAGGTCCGGACCGGAGCCAGAAAATGATCAGTTGGGCCTAATATGGGTCTCTTGGTGGCACAAGGAAATACAGCGCCGTTTTCATGGTCATGGTATATGAGGCTGTAGAGATGAACAGCTCTGCCAAAAAAGGCAGAGGAAAAAAACATAAAAATAACATATAATATACATTGAAAGGCATAGTCAGCTAGCTTAGTGGCGAACGTATTAACCGGTCGCCATTAGGACCACATGCACATTATACCTTGGTGTGTGATAAAACAATTCCTACATGTTTTTAATATTTGCAAAATCTGGCACCAATTAGCATGCTAGTGTAACACGGAGCATGAAAGTTAAAATACTTAGGTTAAAGCCTTTTACTCCAAATTGTTCTTAATGCTGCTAGGTTTTTAGCTTAAAAACTAGACGTTCCTCCGTTTTATCATGAAATTCTGCGTATGCACTGTCAACAGGCCACTAATAGACAAGCACTGGCAAAGCCAATAGGTCTTGCCTATGCAAGAGCTATTTGCTTTGGCAATGTGTTTTAGCCATGCTGTATACCAGTGTGGTTACTGGTCAGCATGTCTAAAAGTTAGTGGTGTGGAATGGCGTGGGGTAGATTGGAGTGGGGTAAATTCGGGTAGTGCAATAGGGTGGATTGGGGTAGAGTGGAGTGGGGAAGATTGGCGTAGAGTGTAGTGAGGGTAGAGCGAGGTAGAAGGGAGTGGGGTGGATTGGGGTGGATTGTAATGGGGAGGTATTAGGTAGTTGGGTAGATCAGCATGGTAGATTGGAGTGGGGTAGATTGGATTGGGTTGGATTGGGATGAAGTGGAGTAGATTGGGAAGAGTGGGGTAGATTGGGAAGAGTGGGGTCGATTGGGAAGAGTGGAGCAGAGTGGGGTAGATGGGAGTGGAGTGGGGTATATTGGAGTGGAGTATACTGGAGTGGAGTTGGGTCTACTGGAGTAAAGTGGAGGGGGTAGATTGGAGTGAGGTATATTGGACATATTGTAGGGTAGATTGGGATTGAGTGGGGTAGATTTGGGAGGTGTGGGGTAGATTGGAGTGGGTAGATTGGGGTAGATTGTATTGCAGTGGAGTTGGATAGAGAGGTGTGTGGTGGATTGGGATGGGGTGGGGTAGATGGGAATGGGGTAGATTGGAGTGGGGTAGATAAGCTTGGGTTAGGGTGGGGTAGATTGGAAAGGAGTATATTGGAGTGGAGTACATTGGGGTAAATTGGAGTGGTGTAGATTGAAGTGGGTGGAATTACATGCAGTAGACTGGAGTAGGTTTGTTTTTTTAAAGCATGTTTTTATTGCAATTGGTAAGAAATGCAAAAGCTTATTAAGGCAATACAGAATGCAAGGTATCCATGCCATTGCCATATCCAGTTCCGCATGCCCAATAAGGAGATGGCGGCAGTGTTTGTCAATTATATGTTATCATTGTAAACTCATCTCAATATAGATTGGAGTAGGTTAGTTTGAGGTGGAGAGGGGCAGGGTAGATTGGAGTGGGATGGCCAGGGCTTGACTAGTTGTATATTGCACGTTGCCTGGGCCTTGCCGGCCCTGACTCCCGGAGCCGAGACAGTGACACACACGAATGATTAAGCCACTCCGAGAGTCCGGCTACGCTAGTCCTACCCCCCGGTTCATGTCATAAACACAAAAGGCAGGGTTAGGGCAGTCACTTACCCAACAGCGGTTAGCACAGCACCCCTTCTTGCCTGGCTGTCTCCTGGATGTGGATGGCTGGGATCAAGATCTGTTCAAACTTCAAAGACACATGATGTGTATTAAAGTAAATTGCCGCTTCCTCATAGAGTCGCCTCTCTCTAAGCCGAAGTGTCACCTCCCCCTAGGTTGTGAATAAAAGATTGGTCTAACCTTTGTGCCGGTCTATAATTTGAGATTATATCAGTATTCCTCTGTATCTGTCCTGTAGATTTGTCTTTTTGTCGTTCCTCTATGTCAGTCTGCCTTCTTTGTCTGATATCTGTGTCTCTGTCTGTGTTCCCCTTTACCTGTCCTCACTCTATCTTCCTTTGTTTTTTATTGTCCTTTGTGTGGCTTCTTGTGTGATTGCAGGTCAAGCAGGCCTTCAGGCAGACCTACCTATTTGTGTGTCTTCCTGTGTATTGGTTATTCTTTCGTTCCGGTCATAGATGCATCTGTCTTCTTTCCTATGTGGTAACAGGACACCTCCTGCCAGTCTCAGGTTTGTTCAAAATATGTAAACATTGTCATACTGGAAAACAGCAGGATTAGAAGAAACTGTGCCTTTCATCACTGTGCACTGTCCCAGCTGCCATCTGGACCCTCAGAGGTCACACCACACACATTTATTGGCAAGACAATGCCACTTTCAATACCGCTGCCCCGAACCACCCTTGAGAAAGAGCTGTGTTGTCAACAGAGACATCTAAAGATTTTAGGACTGCACAGGAAAGAGGTGGGCAGACAGGTCACATGGCTCAAGCAAGAGATGTGCAGATGTGCAGAGGGCACAGTTGGCATCCCTGGTTTCTTCAAAGCATCTCTATTCCACTCCCACCTCCAACCACATATCTTGTGGGAGCTGCACTGCCTATGTCTATCCTTGTTTCAGCATCATCTTTATGTACGTTTCTTTAGAAATCATTTGTCTCTCTTTAAAGAGCTTGGAAAAGGAGAACACTTTCATATCGGGTTGTCTCTCAGCTAGCTTGTGGAATCAAACTGTTCTTTCTGGTGGTATTCTGGTTCTGGCAGCAAGGTATGAAAATATCCAGTTAAGTTGAGTTTTCTCAACTACTTTAGGACACATTTTTGACAACAAGCATTGATAAAGTCAGCAGGCCTAGCTTTAATGTGAAAACTCATGGAAACAGCATGTGTGCTTCAGGTACATGATGTGACTGGGTGGGTAACCTGGTGCTCTTTAAGGTCATCCTCTACTATTTACTGTGCTTTGAAAGTTGATACAGTTGAATATGTAATGGAAAATGTGCTGTAAACTTCACCATTTTGGTCTGTCTTTTTCCAAAGTTTTCTTGGGGGGAGAATCCCCCAAACTCCCCTAGTAGTCGTCGGGCTCGCTCGCTGCGCTTGCTTGCTACACACCATGTGGGGGCTGGTCTCACTTTTACTTTGTTCTCGCCGATTCACTGCTCGTGTCTATTTTTGGTGCTCTCTGAAAGAATGTCTATGGGTACATTATCTGACTGGGTGGCCGTAACCGGGTGCTCTTTAAGGTCATCATATACTATTTACTCTGCTTTGAAAGCTCATACAATTGAATATGTAATGGAAAATGTGCTGTAAAATTGACCATTTTGGTCTGTCTTTTTCCAAAATTTTGTTTGGGGGAAAATGCCCCCAAACCCCGCCCCCCCAAGTAGTCGTCAGGCTTGCACGCTGCGCTCGCTCGCTACACGCCAGATGGGGGCTGGTCTGGGAAAATTTGCCAGGGCTGCTTTCAATTCCCAGTCCAGCCCTGCAATTTCATTTCTTATTGGATACAGCCTGTCGTTCTATTCAATTAACTGCAACATTGAATATACTATCTAGAGGAGCCTCTCTCCCCTTTTGATGCCCTGAAGAAGCCCACAACGGGTGAAACGCGTTGGCTGTATTGATTGTCCAGCATCTTATTTGAAATAAAGGACTGAACACCTAAAGATATCCTCCTGACTCTTGTGTAGAAATCGAGCATGTGTGCTTTAAACTCTTTATAGTTTGTTTAAGTTGTCTCTCGGAGCCTTGTGTTTCTTACAGAATGAATGTATGCCTGTTGGGCTACAGTACATAAAAGATGTAGTGCTAGGCAGTGCATGCATAAGGAAAGCATGTGCTGAGCAAATGTGTACTTGCATGAAGTACAATACTGAAGGGTGAAGAGTTGTACTGCACACACTGAGTGTGTGTGCTGGCAGTGTGTGTGTTATAAAAAACAAAAGCACACCCTAGTACAATGCATAAAGGCTTCATGGCTGAACAGTACGCAGAGGCTGAATGTATTTGTGCCTGTAATAGGTCAATGAATGGAAGTAGCAGTGCGGTACAGTAAGTGTGCTGTGAAAGCACACTGAGTGCCAATGGCCCTGGAATGGTACATTACATGGCGGACCCTGGGTTTCTCTTTTGGAGGTCGAGACCTGCCTGGTGTAGACTAAGGGTGGATGGAATGCTTCATTATATCCACAAAATTGGTGGAATTTGGCGAATCTGCATTATCCTTGTAATATGGAGTTCCAGCCAAATTCCGTCACACACCGTGTGGCACAAGTCTTTCCCACGAGTCTCCAGAAATGCAATTCAGATCAGGCCTCCCCTAGCGCCATTTTCTAATGAGGGCAGTTGCGGGCAGAGGGCAGCTTCATGAGTAGATTTGCTCCCACTCGTGTAGATTTTCTACTCAAGTTGTAAGAGAATCAACTTGAATGGCTGCGTGGTGTTGCACACCACATGGTGTCAGTCGCGCTGATTTTTCGGAAATAAAGTGTGCCCTGCACGCAGACTATTTGGCACTGGCAAGCGCTTCCACCCTGTCCCAATACACTAAATCCTGTCTGGGAGATGGTCACATCTCCCTATGACAGGATACCTATCGTTCTGCCTTCCCCTGCCTGAGCTCTGCTCAGCAGCAGAAGGGTAGAAACGTGTCTCTGGCCGGCAGCAGCCCTAGCATGCTGTCTGGGTCTTGAAGACTGGTACCGGGAGCACCAAGGGCCTCTTAAATGAGCTTTACGGTGCATGTAATCATACCTCCCACACTGCTTACGGTGTGGGGTATGATTCCAACATGTTTGACACCAAACATGATAGGATTCGTTGCAGCCATTTTTAAGATGGTCACCGCGTAATGACTGGGTGCCCCTCTATATGCCCTATGGCTGCCTCACTTACAACCTGGGATAATGGACTCCGTAGGTCGTAGGGGTGCCCGGCTCATGCAGGGGCACCCTCACACTTAGAACCAAGCACCCTGCCTTCAAGAGTGAGAGGCCTGCTCTTGGGGTGACTTATAGGTTTTAAGTGCAGTGACCTTAGATATAGGAAAACCTATATCTTTTGTAAGTGGTGCTAGCACCAGCTTACACAGGCTGCAATGGCAGGCCTGTAGTGGCAAATTGAGGGGTCTCCCATGGGTGACATAAGTTTCAAGATCATTGCACAGCAAACAATCTACAGGTAGGTCTGGAGATACCACAACCTTCTAAGGTCCAGTTACCCCATCCCAGCTGAGGTTCACAACTGCCAAGGAATGGTCAGTCCTGACATTGCTAGTGTATGTCACTTGGTACACTTGTCCAAGTATGATCTGATCAGGAGACACACGTTTCTCTGTCACCATAGTGACACTGGCCCCTGTATCCCAGTGCCTCTTTTCCATAGATTAAAGGCTGTTGTCTGTACTTGCCCAGGTTAGTGGGGCTTACCAGTAATTGGCAAGATCTATGCCACCATCACAGACTAAAACAGCCTGAGCTGGAGTCCTGATTATGTCAGAACCCACCTCAGGGCCCAAGGTTAAACCTATGAATCCCTTGGTTGCTGTGCTACCACTTGTACTGGTGCTAGGGGGAGCGGTAGCCTTAGGGGCAGTGGTATCAGGACTTTCCTTGATCTTTGGACAATCAGCATCCTTTGTTCCATGGGTCTTTACCGTACAGATATAGCACCAAGGTTTCCTCTTGCCTTTCTTGGAATTTTTATGACTCACCCCCACATGCAGGTGTTTGGGTCCCTTGAGAAGACACTCTTATCTTTGCCCTTGTCCCCACCCTTATCCTGGGATTTAGAAGAATGTTGCTTCTTCTGGTAATCTTCCTTATCATGGTCTTCTGTTTAAACCTAGTTCTGAATCATTTATCTGCCTTCTTTCCCACTTCTTGGGGAGAAGTCAGATCGGAGTCCACCAAGTACTGTCAGAATGCTGATTCTGACAGTTATTAAGGATGTGCTCCCTCATAATAAATTGTACAGTCCTTCATAGTCTTTTACTTTGCTTCCATTAAGCCAGCCATCCAGAGCCTTAATAGCACTCTCTACAAAATCCACCCAGTCTTGGGCCTGTGTTTTCTGGGTGTCTCTGAACTTAATTCTATACTCTTCAGTGGTTAAGCCAAACCCATCTATGAGAGCACTCTTCAGTACTGAGTAATTGTCAGCATCCTCTCCTCTAATAGCGAGAAGCTTATCTCTACCTTTGTTAGCAAAGGAGAGCCACAGTATAGCAGCCCGCTGCTCTTGAGGGACCCTCTGAACTTTACAGGCCCTCTTCAAAGCAGTGATCCATTTATGAATATCATTCCCCTCCTGGTAAGGAGGGACTATCCTGCTCAGGTTACTATTCTCAAAATGAGTTTTCCTGATTCTAGGGACACTGTTGCTGCCACCATGGGACTCTAGTCCCAATTTGTTCTTAGCTTTCTGGACTTCTAGGGACTCTTTGTCAAGGGCCAACTGATCTTTCCTGAGCCTAAGCCTTGCTTTCCCAAGTTCAAGCAGCTGGTATTCCCTGTCCAAAGAGCTGACTAGATTTGGAGGTCCCTATAGAATGTCCTCAAGTGTTGGATTCCCTAGAGGAGGATCTAGACCTCCTGGGCCTACTCTGGACCCCCCCAGGAGGAATTAAGGGTGTCTCCTCTGTTCCATCTGCACTGTGCCCTGAGGGATCAGAGTTGGGCAGGTTAGAATAATTTGATTCCTCCTGCCCATACTCAGAATTGGGATAATCAGGAAGAGTTCCTGATGCTCCCTCTTCAGGAGTACCCCCTCCCATATGTTCCTGTTCTTCTGTCCTCACAGGATGACTCATCCTTATGAAGCAGCTCTAAGACCAACTTAATGGTGGGGTTGCCACCTATCAATAGCTTTCTAAGACTACACATGGTCCTTAGTTCATGGAACTTTAGACGACTGTATTTAGCAGACTGGGGTACACTAGCCTTCCCAACTAAAGCCATGGCTCCTGGTGTAATAAGGTGTTGCACCTACCTAACCTAGTGAAAACGTAACTCTGAGGTTGGAGAAACGGTTGCCTAGATCCTTACTACCCAACCCTAAGTTCAATAGAACATACTTATTCTAATTTGTATTTTATGTGCCTAATATAAGTAATGGTTTTTCAATTAATCCACACTAAGATTATCTGGTAAAACATTGCAGGCTTGAATCCCAATGGCTGCACACCAATGTGAGAAGCTGACTTGGTATATGGTATACACTTATGTAAGTGGGCACCCTGCACCAATCCAGACAACCCTTACGGTGACTTTAGGGGTCTTAGACAACCTTAGAAAGCTCTCTAAGTGGTAGCTGTGGAAAGCAGCCTTCAGGCTTAGTCCAGAAGGAGTGTAAAGCGGCTTGTTTTACCAGATCATAATCTTATAAGTTTAGATTAAGTTAAAAAGAACCACACAGTGTATTTATAAAAATATGTATTTATTATAACACACTCACTAATATGTACAGCTATCTCCTACCTGGAGATATACACAATGCACACAATATTTCACAATAGAAACAGGTAAGTATCACTTAATACACAGCGGTCTCCAGAGAGGGCGACCGAACCATATACTAAATAAGTGGAATGCGAACCACGACTCGAGTCAAGACTGTACCCAGAAGACTTAGAAGTGTTGGGGACCTAAGGAACCACCCGATGTAAGTAACTAGGAACCCCACAGAGGGTGTTTGCTAAGTGGGAACATGACTGTGTGATCAATGCAAGTCAATGGGTAAGTCGCTGTTGCAAATTTAAAGAAGGACCCTTCCCAGGGACCCTGACGAAACCCTTCGGAAGACAGAAGGTTGGAGAGGCACCCCATCTGTGAATTCCTTAGGAACCAGGATATCTTCCCCAGGGAAGCCTGGTGCACAGGTGTGAAGTGGCGTCAGAAACCACCATCGAACCCAATGGAGGACTAGAGAAAGATGCTGCTGCTGGAGAAGGTGAATGTGTCCGGTGGAACTCAAAGGTGCATTCAAGATTTGAAGAACCTGCAAGCAGAGGGGACAGAGTCTACGCCACTCAGGAGTGACCAGGAGGCACGGAAGACGAATGCCCACCGATGTTGGATGTTACAGGGGAACCGACGGTGACCTTAGACCTGAAGCTGTGTGAACCAGGCGACGCTGTGGAAGACAAGGAGCCATAAAAGAGCTGTCCCACGTCGGATGTCAAAAGTTGAGGGATCGGTGTCTAGTGGAAGCACCAAAAAGCCTTGGCCCTCAAGAGGACCCACAGGCCGGGAAGACACTGGAGTCTCAAAAGGACCTCGAGCAGCTCACCAACGATGCAAAATAACGATGCATGAGGATGCGGTGAAGATGATCTTGGTCACTGGAGATGCTTGAGGTGGGGGCTACTTAGAGCCCAAACATTTTGGTGGAAGGAAGCCAACAAGCCTTTGCAACTGCAAGTCAACGCAGTGCACAAGGGTTCGGTTCCTGTGGCTCTGACGAGGGAGACTGGCCTCAAACTTGGTGAGAGGACAGGGCAGGTCTCGAGGGATGTGAAGATCCACCACCTGAGTTGCTGAGCCTTTCGAAGTTTGTGGGAGCTTAGGATCAGCAGACCGGTCAGCTGAGTTGCAGTGCCTTCAGATGCAGGAAAGTGATTGCTTCACTTTAAGGGAGATTCCTTCAGGTGTCTTGGATGCCCACAGGCCTTGGAAAGCTCCTGTGTGGTGCAACAACATTGCAGCAGACAAGCAAGGCGATGAGATCAGGAGCAGCAGGAGTCTTCCTAGTTGCAGCCTTGATGCCCAGAGCAAAGTCCATAGAGCCCAGACGGTCGAAGAAGTGGACTCAGAAATAAAACTTGTCCCACAACGCATCTAGTGACCCACTCACAGGTAAGCCCTTAAATACCGTAAGGAAAGGGTTGGGACTATTCTGGGGTCCCTCCCTAAGGAGGGGCTGGACAAGGGGAGGATACTCCCCTGTCCTTTGTCCAGTATCTCGTAAGAGTGGGAGCCATCGGTTCCCTGAACTGCTTTGAACTCGACTATGCATAGAGGGTATAAAGTGTGACCTGCACCCAAACTATGTGGATCTGGCAAGTGCTCCCACCCTGCCCCAATACACTAAATCCTGTCTGGGAGGTGATCACGCCTCCCTGTGACAGGATACCTATTATTCTGCCTTTCCCTGCCCGAGCTTGGCTCAGCATCAGCAGGAGGGGAGAAACGTGTCTCTGGCCGGCAGTAGCCCTGGCTAGCTGTCCGGGTTTGAAAAACTGGTACCGGGAGCACCAAGGGCCTCCCAAAGGAGCTTTACGGTGCATGGAATCAGTATGATTCCAACATGTTTGATGCCAAACAGGATAGGATTTGTTGCAGCCAATTTCGAGATGGTCACCGCATAATGACGTGGTGCCCCTCTATATGTCCTATGGCTGCCTCACTGACAACCCAGGAAAATGGACTCCATATGTCATAGGGGTGCCCTGCTCATGCAGGGGCATCCTCATACTTAGAACCAAGCACCCTGCCTTCAGGATTGAAAGGACTGCTCTAGGGGTGACTTATAGGTTTTAAGTGCAGTGATTTTAGATATAGGGAAACCTATAGCTTTCATAAGTCATGCTAGCACCAGCTTGCACAGGATGCAATTGCGGGCCTGTAGTGGCAAATTAAGTGGTCTCCCATGGGTGCATAATGCATGCTTCAGCCCATGGGGGACCCCTGGTGTACCTACACTAGGGTCTGATAAGTATACACCAGTGTCCAATCTGAGATGATAAGTACTTATCAAACCACTTTAGGGAAGAAAGCACAGAGACTGGGGTCCTGGTTAGCAGGATTCCAGTCAGACTAGTCAGAAACAGCAGTACATCAAGCAAAAAGTGGGGGTAACCATGAAAGCAGATCCTACTTTCCTACAGGGGTTATCTGTGATGGATCTCTGGGCACAGATGCTGATTATTAGGTCAGCTGTCTCATCAGCACTTTAGCCCTGGGCCATCCAAGAAACTCTAATGAAGAACAGGTCTCAGTTGGGGCAATTTTCCAGTTTGCAACCACTCGGTGTGCTTGTGGTCTGCTGGCTTACCCAATCTAGTGTTTTACTTTGTGTTAGAAATGGGGTCTCTTCTTGGCAGAGATTTACATCTTCTCCAAGTAGGGACCACCCCTCTAGTCATGGTAAGTCAGATACACAACCTAAATTAACCTGTGCTCACCCTCTGGTAACTTGGCACAGACAAGCCGGGCATAGCCTAAGAAAATTTGTAAAGTATTTAGAAGTACCAAGCAGTTAAAAAGTCAAAAACACATTACAATAAAAATCCCAGTCCAATTCATTAAAATACAAAATGCACAGGTTGTATAAAGAGACCAGGCTCATCAAAGTCTAGATAGGAATTTTTAAAGAATAAATGCAAAGCTAATGCTTAGAAGTCAATAGTGCTAAAGGTTACTAGCGGTGGCACTAGACCGGGGTAGGCCTGAAAAGTCAAACCAACCACAATGGGGCATGGGTCGGATACAGTTCCAAACAGGTCCCACTGTGGGCTCGTGGGCTCTAGCGGCAATGCTGAAGTTCAAAGAGGCAAACTTGTGCCTGCTCGTGCTGATCCTTTGTGCAAGAGACACAGTTCTGGAGTGCATGATCGCATTCATGCAGAGACCAACAGCTTGATTTAAAGAGGAGTATTGCAATAAACCCCCTTTTCTTGGGCCTTAGGAGTGGGAGGGCACCTCAGGCAAGGACAGGATTCACATGTGGCGGAGTCCAGCAGCACCAGAAGAAGATGGAGGAAGTATTTTCTGTCCCTGAGACTTCAAAACAGGAGGAAAGCAAGCAAGCCCTTGGAGTCACTCTGGGTACAAATGGATGGGTCCAGTCCTTTGCCCTCAGCAGGTCAATATCATCAGGTGGCAGGACAGCTCAGCAAAGCAGAGAAGCAGTTCCTTAGAACAGTCAATCAAGGTAAAGTGATAATCCTTACAGCACAGCAATCTTCCCCAAGTCCAGTAGTATACTGATTTGGTAGGGCCAGAGCCCTAGTACTTGTACCCAAATGTGCCTTTGAGGCAGGGGTGACTTCAAAGGGACTCTATGAAGTGCACAACGATCTCTTTCAACTCAGCCCTGGCTCCAGACTGCCATTAGGGGTTAAATCAGCCCTTTGTGGGAGGGCATTACACAGCCTATTCAGATAGAAGTGTGAGCCACCTGTCCCATTTCCTGCCCATGAAGACTATCAGTATGCAGATGAATGCAGATGAATCTCCTGTCACACCCAGCCCTTCCTGTGTTGTGGCTATCAAGTGGGAATGCACAAAGTGTAGCGGTCACCCAGCCCAGATGTGTACTGGAGACAGGCTGCAGGTACACAGAGCAACGTTAAGAGCAGCGAATGTCCAGTTTCCAAAAGTGGCATTTCTAAAATAGTAATGTGAAATCTAACTTCACCAATTATTAGGATTTATCATTATTATTCTAACCATAGCAAACATGACAAAGCTACTCCTTTCTGATCAGGAATGACCACTTACCAGTATAAAAGACAATTCCCAATGCTAGCCTATCATAAGAGTAGGCCTCACAGTAGTGAAAAGCAAAATAGGCTATTTGTCACTACCAGGACATGTCAAACTTAAAAGTAAATGTCCTGCCTTTTAGTTACACAGTGCCCTGCCCATAGGGCTACCTAGGGCCTACCTTAGGGGGGCACTAAAGTGTAATAAACAGGAGTTTAAGTCTTGGCAAGTTGTTTTAAATACTAAGTCAAAGTGGCAGGAAACTTCACACACAGACTCTGCAGTGGTAGGCCTGAGAGAAGGTTAAAAGGCTACTTAAGTGGGTGGCACAAGCAGTGCTGCAGTACCACTAGTAACATTTAATTTACAGGCCCTGTGCACATGTAGTACACTTTACTAGGGATTTATATCTCAATTAAATATGCCAATTGGGTATGATCCACTGCTAGCATGTTTTGTGGAGTGAGCACATACACTTTAGCACTGGTCAGCAGTGGTAAAGTACCCAGAGTCCTAAAGCCAACAAAAATGAGGTCAGAGAAAATAGGAGGAGGGAGGCAAAATGTTTGGGATAACCCTGTGTTAGACCTGGCATCATTGGCGTGGGTCTCCCTTCCATTTTTTGCTGTTGCCTGTGATGTTTTTGCTATCCAGTGCCACAGTGCAAGTGCTCCCTATGGTAAATTGCTGTATTGATTAGTGACTCCATGCTTGGCTTATTTGGTTTACTTGTCAGACCCTAGTACAGTGCGCTGCGTGTGCCCAGGGCTTGTAAATCATATGCTGCTGGTGGGCTTGCAGCACTGATTGTGCCACCCACCGGAGCAGCTTGTAAAGTGTGTCTCAGGCCTGCCATTGCAGAGCCTGTATGCAGTCTGGTACGGCCATGTTGACTTGGCAAGTGCACCCACTTGCCAGTCCCTAAACCTTCACTTTTTTTACATATTAGTCACCCCTACGGTAGGCCCAAGGGCAGGGTGCATTGTATGTAAAAGGTAGGACATGCCCTGATGTGGGTGGCATGTCCTGATAGTAAATTACAGCCAATTTTGTTTTTCACTATTGCACGGCTACCTGTTCCCCATAGGCCAGAACGGGCAGTTTGATTATAACATCTTATAATCCTAACTGCCTCAGGGACGTGGTAGAAATTCGAGTTTAGTATGCCTGAACTCAGAATGATAAAAAACATCTTTTAGTGAAGTTGGTTTTAACATTCTGTGTTTGAAAATACCACTTTTAGAAAGTAGGTATTTTCTTGCCTAACTCCCCAAGCCTGCCACTGCTAGGTTATGTATTCCTTGTCTGGTTTGTGAGTGACAGGGGCTGGGGTGGCTCCAGGAGACAGAGTGATTCAGCACAGGGCTGAATAGACCCATCTGCATGTAGAGTGGTGGGAGGGGAGCACATGGGATCTGAATAGGGCTGTGCCTGCTTCCACAATGCTGGCTCCACCTCCTGTGGTGTGTCTGATGACCCTGGCCCACACTATAAAAGGAAAAGGAGGAGTTGTGTAAACAAAGTGCTCCAGGACTGGCCAGACCTGGTTTGGACTAGGTACAGACACTCCCTGCCTTCGGATTTTGGTGTATAAAAAGGGGGACCCAGACCCCAGAACTTTAGATCACTTCTGGGAATCAAGACGAACGTTTGCTGAGGAGAAGAGCCAGGAAGCTGAAGGAGGAGACTACCCCTGTGCCGTGTATTTGGGGTTTGGCCTGCAGTGGTTGCTTCATTGCCAAAGACAGGAGAAGAGGACTGAGTGTGCTTTTCATCAACTTGAAGAAGAATCTCCAAGGGCTTGAACTTGAGCTTGCCCCCTGCCTGAAGTCTCAGGGATACAAGACTTCACCAACCAGCTCCCCCTGAATTCCCTTGCTGGGAATTGAAGTGCCTGGTGTTGTGCTGGACCTTCTGAGCGACTGCATGTCGCTGGGAGCGCGGCTCAACCACGAGAAGCGTGTCGCCGCCGCAGTAGTTGTCGTCGCAGCGCCGAAGAAGTGAGCCACCGCTGTCGCTGTCATCGCATTGCCAAAGCACATCGCATCACCGGAGAAGCGTGCCACTGCCGCAGAGGTCGCCGTCGCATCACCGGAGAAGCGTGTCGCAGTGCCTGTCGCGGCTCCAAAGATCATCTAGTCACCGCACAGCCGTCGGGTGTGCACGCATCGTAACCAAGACGCCATTTTGCCACATCGCACCGGAGAGAAGTATCGCATCAAGGTGCCATCTTGTCGCATCGTACCGGAGAGCAGTAAGAAACCGACGCATCACCTCCCCACACAGTAAGTAAGCGAGCATCAACTTCCCCTGCGCAGCAGTGAGGAACCAACGCATCCACTCCCCTGAGTGTAAGTAACCGATGCATCACCTTCCCTGCGACCCTTTTGTTTGCTTTGCGTTACGCATCCAAGGTACTTTGAGAGTAAAGTGTTGCATTTACAACTTGAGAGAACTGAGCTATTTCCTATAATTTTAAAGTCTATTTTTAAGTACAGTATTGTGGATTTTTGTCGTTTGGTCTTGTGTTAAGTCTATATAAAAATACCTAAATGTATAATACAACCTGTGTGGTGTCCTGCTCATGCCAAGCTACCAAGGGGGTGAGCATGGGTTATTTTAGGAGTGTAGCCCTTTACCCTGACTAGACGCAATGGTCCCTATTTGGACAAAGGTACCTACCTCTGACAACTAGAGATCTGAAGAACCAGAACCTTTTGGGCCTGGCGGCGCAGGGTACGCCTTAATCCTCTAGGTTCTCCTGCTCAGCTACACAGAGACACGGGACACTCTGTCGGCGTAAAAGATCGGATTTTATTAGCTGCAGCTATTACAGTTATCCTAGAAGTACACAAGGTAGGTTCTCAGGAGACTGCCACTTCACTCTGTGGCGCACAATCTTATATACTATATAGATAACATATACATTAACCAAGTATACACCCAGAACATACAAGAAAGAGCCAATAAGGAAAGTTGGAAAACAGGACAGAACCAATAGGAGAGTTTTGAAAACAAAAGTGTCAGAGGACTTGAAGAAACCTCTCCTCCAACTATGTTTGTCACCCCTCCCTCAAACTAATTTATTAACGGATTCGTAACTAACTTGCAGGTGGCGAGATACGTTTGTGTGTGTTGGAGGACAGTTGTGAAACGAGAGAATGCTAGCAGAGGACAGTGAAGGCCAGACGATAAGATAAAGTCAGAGAAGAATAGTGTGAACCAACAGATAGTTGAGACGGGGATTAGAAAAACCAGACAGGGATTAGTGTACTCGGCCAAACCTAACACCAGCTTTGCAAATAGAGGCAGAAGGCGTATTTTCGACACCAGGCTGCAGGAAAAGCAGAATAGACTTTGTTCGCCGTGCTGCCTGAGTGATGGCAACATAAAATGGCGGCGGAGCACAAAATGGCGGGTCGATTCGATCACGATCGAAAATCGAAGTTCCTCAGATCCCCAAATCTAACATTGGTGGTCAGCGGTGAGGATTTGGACTTGCATTTGTGACTCATATACAGTGATTGGTGTACACTACTAGTGAGTGCAGACCAGAACGTTAAGGTTCTTTAATTTTGACTCCATTTTACATTCACCGCCATTTTGTGTTGCCTTTACACAGGCTGCTCGATTCACGAAGTGTCTCTGCCCCTTGGACTGCAACGTGTCAAAAACCCCCTCCGTCCTTGTCTTGAAACCCATCTCAGACACCAGCCGGCCTAAACTAATCCTTGTCTGGACTACCTAATCTCTATATCAACTATCTGTTAGCCTTTAGTATTCTTCTCGTGCCGTATCTTATCTTTTGGCCTTCGCTATTCTCCCTCTGTGTTTTCCTATTCCACAACCTTTCCTTTGAAGCACACAAACATGTTCTGCCATTGCTGATTGACCTATGGGTGCGGTCACTGATTGACGTATGGGATTGGGCAAAAACACGACTCAAGGGGGACGTTCTGGTTACATGATGCCTTGTTTTGAATGTTTTCCTTTTGGCTAATATTTGGCAGATTTTGTATATCCATATTGGCATTTTGCATGCTTGCATGAGCCAGGACTGCCCCTTTCTTTTATGCTGAGTTTGTAACCCTCACATATATAAGACCCCAGTGTACTGTACTCTTTGGACTGCCTCATTCAGTTGCGGCGGCTTCTGGGTGACGTAGTCACACTCATTTTGAGTTTAATAAAGATGTTCTTTTATATTTCAGTTTCTGTGCCAACTTCTTTTTTTGTTAGTTTAATCCTGAGAAGGAGTTTTGAGTTTCTTCAACGTAACCAGATACATTTTGGTAGAGTTTTGCCTTGGAACTTCTTTTCTATTTTTGATTCCTGAGAATTGCCAGCCTTTTCTACCCTGAGTAAGTCAGCATCCATAGCATCTGTAGACAATGAATTGGAAGAAGAGAGAATTGATGCTTACACTGTGCCTAATCTCAAAGCCTTGTGCAAGAAATTTAAAATCTCTATGAAAGGCCTCACCAGGAAAGAGGAATACCAAAAGGCGCAGAGGGCCTGGATGGAATCTAGGAATGCCAGTGAGAATCCTGAGGAGCCAGTGGTGGAGGCAGAGGATTTAGATGGGCAGCTTAAGAGGCCAGTGGGTCCAAACGGGGAGAAAGCACCTTCCAGGGCGGGCAGTTGTGTTTCTTCCAAGGGACTGTCCCCAGGAAAGCTGTAGGGCAGAGCGAGGGAGAGGATGCACAAGTTGGAGCTAGCTAGGCTCAAAATGGATTGTCAGAAAGACAGCGAGCAAGAAAATAGATGGAATCAGAAATGATTCCAGCCTTAGAGGAAAAGAGAATGCATTTTGAGCATGAGAGAGGGTTGAGAGAATTGGAACTGAAGGCCAAAAGTTTAGAGGTTCCTTCCTCTGGTGGCAGCGCACCGCCTGTGCCTGTAGAAGCAAGAGCCTACATCGCCAAAGAAGTAGTTAAAGATTTCAACAAAAATGAGGATATTGGTCAATGGTTTAGGGCTTATGAAGCTGCAATGTTGGTCCACCGGGTCCCTGAGAAGGATTGGGGAGCGGGGTTGTGGGGCCGCTTTGTTAGTGATGGGCAGGACACTTTGTTAGATTTACCTACAGAGTAGCAGGTGTCCTATGCCCACATGAAGGGAGCCCTAATCTCCATATATGGTTTGACCCCAAAGTTGTACAGACAAAGGTTTAGGAATTGCAGAAAAATGGAGTCTACCACAAGGGTGGAATAGGTGTCTTTCTTTTGCAGAGCATTGGATGGTTGGGTGAAGGGAAGCAAAATGGATAATTTTGAGGCGCTCTATGATTTGTTTGCATGGGAGCACTTGTCAAATAACTGTTTTCCAGAGCTATGCCAGCACCTTATTGATAGTGAGCTGACTAACCCTAGGAAGCTTGCTGACGAGGCGGACCATTGGGTGAGCACCCGGGTCCAGAAGGGTCATGTGGGAGACTTCGCCAAAGGTGGGCAGGGTCCCCAGCAGAAGAGTGGGGGGGGACAAGGGTAAACAGAGGGAGTTCCAGAAAGTGCCCAAAAGTAATCCCCAAGGGAACCAAGGGAAAGGTTCCCAGCCTCCCCCTGAGAAGAAGGCAGGGGCCCCGACAGATGAGCCTGTTCACAGGGGGCCCAAGACCTGTTCTAAGTGTGGTCTTATGATGCTAATTGTCCCTTGTATGGGAAGACAGCACCCACTGGTGCACCACCCCGGCAGATGGCTAGTGTAGCCCTGGGGAAAGAGATGGGTGCCCAAGGTGGGTGGGGTCCCGCAGAATTGTCCCTTGTCTCTTTAGGAGACTGTGAAGTGGTCCCCAGGACCCAGCTGTCTGATAACACCAAGAAATACAGGCAGTGAGTAACCATGAATGGCAAGAGGGTGGAAGCTCTTAGAGACACCGGAGCCAGTGTGACAGCTGTCAGTTGTCGGCTGGTGTCTGAATAGCAGGTAGTCCCCAATGTATTTTACCCAGTTGCTGACGCTGATAACACAGAGCCACTGCAAGGTGGCACAGGTTCCCTTTGAGTGAGGGGGGGTCTCAGGGACTCTTCAAGTAGCTGTGAGGCCAGCCATGCCTGTTGATTGTCTGGTGGGTAACGATTTGGAGAGCTCCCCTTGGGCTAAGGTAGAGTGAAGAGCTTATTTAGAGATGTTGGGTTTACCTGAGTGAACCTGCATGACCGCTCGGTCTACGGCAGCCAGTAAGGGTATTCAAGAGGACCTGGAGCCTGAGGAAGTGGCCCAGCTACCTGCCTTAAAGAGAAGAGGTAGGGGGCACGGGAAACGGGCCCCTGAAATTCCCACAGTCCAGGAGGAGGCCAGACCTTGAGGGGGATGCCCTGGAACCTACAGGGGAAGAGATTGCTGAACTGGGAGACCTGCCTGAGCTGACCCATTAGCAGCAAGAAGGAGGTCCCTCCAGGGAAGAGTTCTGTGAGGAGCAGAACAAGTACCCTTCTCTTGTGGGTTTGTGGCAACAAGCTGCAAACCAGGCAGCAGGTGATCAGTCTGGATCACATTGGATCTACTGGGAGAATGGTCTCCTGTATAGTGAGCCTAAGGTTGCTGAGCCTGGGTCAGCCCGTGTGCTGTTGGTACCCCTGCACTTCAGAGCCTTCCTACTGGGGCTGGCTCATGATGTGCCTTTAGCAGGACATTTGGGGCAGGACAAGACCTTTGAAAGGCTTGTCACCCACTTTTATTGGCCCTAAAATGCACAAGAGTTCAGACACTCATTGCAGGACCTGTCAGACTTGCCAGGCAAGTGGAAAGAGTGGGAGGCAGCGCAAGGCTCCTCGGCAGCCATTCCCTGTGGTCAGCACCCCCTTTGAAAGGGTGGGCATTGACACTGTGGGGCCTCTGGATTAGGGGTGGGCGGAATTTGCAGAATTAACTTCCGCAAATTATCGCGAAAATGCAGAAAATCTCCGCAAACACGCCGGAAATATCGCGAAGACGCGGACGTTTTTTTGCCGCCTGTTCGCGGTATTTTTTGCGTGATCGCGGGTCGCCAACTTACCCATGCGGTTGCTCACGGGCGCGGCCATCTTGTTTTCACTTGTCCCGCCCCCTCGCGATGCTTACTTCCTGTTCCGGGTCGCGCAATGCATGTTCGCGCCTGTTCGCGGTCGATATTTCCTGTTCGCGACCGCTTTTACTTGATCGCGTTGCTTTTTGCTTGCTCGGGGAGAAAATATCGCGCGAACTTGCGCACGTGGTCGCAATGGGCGCGGCCATCTTGTTTTTCACTCTATTGCATGGTTCTGGGGCCTGATTTTCAATCCTCCCTAAATCTTTTCAATCCTTTGTTTATAGCCACTTTTTTTGGATCTTTATTACTTATTATTTCTCTAACTATTTTCCTGCTTCTATATTTTTGGTTTTTGTCTACTTTTTTTTTGTTTTTTAGCTACTTTTTCACTCTTTCTATTGCCTATTTATTTCCTTTACTTACTTTTTTAATTTTATTACCTTTTCTTTCCCACCCCGTCTCTCATCCCCAGAACCATGTCAAAGGGTAGGGCTCGCCGCAGCCAGAGCCGCGACCGCCTTCCATGTGGAAGGCGGCGCCCACAAGGGGTGCAGGCACGGGCCTTATTTGGGGAGGTGGAGTTGGCTGCACTCATTTTCTTTGTGCAGCGCCACCTCCCCTCAACCCTGGCAGCAGGTGGCAGGCCTGGGTCCGGGTACGGCCTCCGGGAGCGTCGGCAGCGGTGGGGGAAGGTGCGCCGGGCAGTGTCGCGCATCTCTGGGGTCCGGCGCACCCAGGCACAGCTGACGCACCGGTGGTCCGACATCCTGGACCGTGAGCAGGACCTGCTGGACCTGCTAGGAGTGGAGGTCCCGGGGCTTGGTGAGTACCTATTTAATTATTACAACTTTGTGTCTGTTCTTCTGCTCTATGTTATTTATTGCGAATATCTTTTTTTCCTTCCAACCAGCTAGAATGTTGCTGCTTACAATACATTCCAGGTTAATAACGTTTAAAAGTCTTCTGTGATTATTATGACACAGGTGCTCTTCTGCGCTACTACTAATCTTACTTGTTTGCAGCTTTGCGTTTGCGCTTGCTTAGCGTGATTCTTTACGAGTTTATTTTAGAGAAATTAAGTTACGTAATGCTACAGTGACTCACGTCCACTCCTTACTTTGTCCTGTCCCTAATAGAGAGGGGCGGATTGATACTTAGGTTTAGGGACTTAGAAGCTCATACAACTACAAATTGGTTAGTGGTATGCGTGATGCCCCCCCTCACTCAGTTACGTGACGTGCTGCTATTACGGCAGTCTTTAGAACCTTTTCTAGTTTGTTCAATGAGTGGAGGTAGGCTTAGCAGTTACTTAGCAGTAGCAGATCAGCATCAATCAAACCAAAATTTGGTGTATACAAAAAATGTAGTCATGTTCATGTGTCCTCCATGATTGGACCATACGCATTGTTGAGGAATACAATGGAAATGCATACTTAATGTACAATTGGCATGCCTGGAATAGGTGGGCTAGGTTGGGTGGTACGTTGTACTACTACTTAGGCTTAGTTGTAACTTAGTTTTCTGGAATCAGAATGGAAGACTGGATTACTGTTGATAAATAGTAACTTAAGTAGTCGAACTGCGAATCCCCCGATATTACATGTTGACCAGATGAGATCGGTCAATGTAGTTATTGCAATTGTTGTTTACATAAGTGTTTTTTGACCGTTGTTGAAAAATATTGTTTGACACCATCCATCAATGTTTGTCTCTTTCTTATATCTTTCCTGTTCATCAGCACCCAGGGGCAGACGGGCAGGGACTGGGCAGTCGGCGGGACAGGAACACCACCAGGAGGACACCGCTGAGGGCTCCTCTGCTGGCCCCAGTAAGTCTTCTTGTTTTTAATAATATTTCTTATTCCATAACTTTTACTGCCCCATTTCTCCCGAACTATAGTGTGTTTCCAAATGCTATTTTTTTACCACCAATTATCCTTCGATCTGTACGGTTTCAAAAATCTTATCCCTGCCTCCGCTATGATGACTGAGTACTACTACATCCTATCAATCTGTCTGTACTGTAGTAGCTAGTCTTGCCCAGTTGGCCAGTGCCACTCTTTGTGAAAGGTTGTAATATAAAACTCATATTCACCAGTAGCACGTACAATCCGTTGGGTCGTTGTCTTGTACTACTTTTACTCTTATTGATGTTGAGGCTTTGAAAATTCACAGCAACAGCCCTACCAGATTTCTTAATATTTTGATATGATACCCTATAGGACATACCACTGTTGTAGGGATCTTGCACATACATTTGCACCAGAAAATAGGATGTTGGTGATGGTAGATTGGACCTTCCTTGCACACCTCAATCAGAAATTCCGCACCCACCACGATTCCACTGCTTGACTATAGTACTGTCTTGTCATACCTATTAGGTCTCGGAACCCTCCCCCCAAGATACCAACAAGTAGACAACCCAGAACATAACACAC
Source organism: Triturus cristatus (assembly GCF_964204655.1). Classification (NCBI taxonomy): domain Eukaryota; kingdom Metazoa; phylum Chordata; class Amphibia; order Caudata; family Salamandridae; genus Triturus; species Triturus cristatus. Next base: position 1,277,065,209 of record NC_140591.1, on the reverse strand, counting down.
CCAACCTCTGTCGTGGAAGCAATTCACATGCACACCCTTACTTTCATTTGCTCACTCGTGTAACTTAGTCCACTCCACACCAAATACCACGAAGTCTATGTAAGTTTAAAATGTTTATTTCAATTTGAGAAGGTCTGTACACTGTTTTCTTAGCAGCACCAACCGGCAAATCAATAACATTAAAACAATATACATTGTTACACTTATACAGTTGGGAATTAAATCATGATAACTGAACAGTGGTGGAAGGCAGCACCACCATCCCATAGCAATTTAGTTTATATACATTTATAAATGAAGATGTGAGTGAATGGACCCCTCACCTCAGAAGAACCTAGTACTGGTAGTTTGTGCATCGTTCAGAAGCTCTGGTTCGTAGAAGGGAATCTTGCGTCTAATGCGAAAAAAGAAATGGTGTGCGTTAGTATATTGCAACTTGCAAGAATTTCTCAGCCGTGCCAAAAAGTGTAGCATCTATGGATAAGCAATATGGACTAACAGTAACAGTAGTACACCAGTTCTTCCTAAAAAAGTGGCTTGTTAATGTTTGTTGACCGCTTGTACGCAGCGCGTAGACTAGACAGTAGCAGTGTGAGGCAGGTCATGTGGCCTCAAAGGTGTCTTAAGAAGCTGCAAGGTAAAGGTAGCGTCACATGTGCATGGCTAGGGCTAATCAAGCAAAGGCTACAATGATCATATAACTATTAGTGTCTACTCTACTACTACCTGATTTGTACTAGTGATGTATGTTAGTATTAACTCATTTTTCAACCTTGCTACTGATCAATAGGGGGGAGGTGTATATGACGCCTAATAAATGTGTAATGTTTTCTAGGCGCACTACCGACCACCAGTGCTGGGGCCAGTGAACAAGGCGACGCGGAGGGAGAGGATGCGGCAGTTGCTGCCGATACTGACGATGGAGCGGTAGGGGGAGTGGCAGCATCAGTGGCAGGCGGTGGTAAGTTAGATTCATAATCTAACTATTGTTGAACTTGACAGCACACTCACTGCAAGGGTGTACTGTATGTATATGTATACTGTACAGTTGTGACTTAGGGCCCCCATTAGGATGGTGGGCGTATTGCCCCCGCCGGGCCGGCTGGAACTGCCGTCACCGCAGGGGCAAACCTCCCGCCATCCCTGTAGAAAATATTCAGACATGTCCAGGCGGAAAAGGGTTCAATATGGCGGTGGTGTCTCTCTCACCACACCGCCAGCCATATAATCTGCATTTTGGAATGCCTTTGCGTGGCGGCATTGCTGTCCGCCACGGAAAGGCATGCACACATTGCAGAGTATGCTTGGGGGCCCCCATGGAGGGTACCTACCGATGCTATGGTACCCCCCCGACTTTCAAAGCAAAACGTGACAGGCTCCGTGCGGGGCCCGTCATGTTGTGCTTGGAAAAGCAGCACAACATTTTAGCATTGCTTTCAGCAAAGCCAAACAGAATTTAAATTTAAAAAAACAGGGTGCGCCCGCCACTGTGCCAGGCGCATCATCCTAATTAATTGTCCCCACGGGACCCCCACCCTTTTTAGCAGTCGGATGGCGGGCGGACAAAGTCCGCCCGCTATCCGATGTCGTAAGTAAGTATGAATTCTTGGGGACGTTTGAAGAGTCAACTAGAAGACTAGAATTCCCTTTAATTGGTATAGGACTAGGAGCCGGAGTATTGAGTAACCAATGGCCTCATCTATCTGATTTGAACTCCGCTTTGAAAGTTTTATGGAGAAGAGCACCTGGTGCACTGTTCAACTAAAAAGTGTAAGACAGGTGGACGGAAGAAGGACGGGCGCCTTTTAAAATGTTATGTACTACTGTGCTTTATTTTATAGTGCTACTCTACCATGCCACTATGTGTATAAATAATTACCTTGTCCTACTGTTTTATTAAGACTATATTTTACAATTGTCTTGTTTTTTTCTTATTTGATACACAGCAACTCCGAAAGTCAACCGTAAGGAGTTGGCCGCCAAGGCACGGTGCCGGAAGCTGGAGGCAATCCAGCAGGAATACCGGCGGCTGGTGGTCCTAGCCGAGGAGGATGATGAAACTGCAGCAGCTATTGAAGCCTCCTCCAGTGCCCCGGGCCCCAGCCACCACCCTCCAGCGTTGCGGCGCCACCGCCTGGCGGCTGCCTGCCGCCACCGTGTCATCTCCGGTGCCCCCCCCTACTGTGGCTGCAACTGCCGCGGCCTTAGACGCCGCGTCGCCCATTTAGAGGAGGAGATGCGCCAGATGCGTGTCCTCCTCCAGTCCCGCCCCACCAGTTAGTCCCTGTCACTGCCCCTTTTTTAATTCTTGTTCGTTTGGGCGTTCCAGACTTTTTTCTATGGACAGTGGTTGGGGTTAGGGAGGGGGGTGGGTCAGCTTTTGTGGGTTTAGTTTATTTGTTAGGGTAAATTAAATATATTTTTCTATGTTACATGCAATGTTGTTAATGTTTTGTAGGTGGGGTAACTGTTTTACATCACACTGTTTCCTTGCTGGTGCATGGCCGCCCATAGCCTGTGTTTGATTTCAATAATTTGCTGACTGTATAAGACACAAACAGATAGATGCGACACACCTCACTCATTGACTGGTCCTTCTAGTACTTTCAGTCTGTCCTCTAGTCTATGCATTCTTTGGAGTGGTGTTTGAAAATGAAATCATTGACAACATGTCCATTATTAATTCTGCCTCCCCCAAACTTCTCTCTTACCGGTGCTTGATGTTTATGTCCAACTGTGGCACAGCACTGGCTGCATGGTGAAGATGGTTTCCTTTTTCATACATGCCATGATTGGGGTGGTGGTGGTGGTAGTATAGTAGTAGTAGTATACACTGGCAGGGTGGCAGCATTTCCAAAAAAAGAAAAGGAGATAGTCAATCGCCTTTGAGAGACTGTTAGAGTAGTTGAATAAAGTACATCACAGAATTTACCGAGCAACAATTATATGCTCAAATATTTGACAAAAAAACTGAATGGTGGTGATTATGAGGATAGCCTACTAGACAGAGTTACAAACTATAGTTTTGTCGACTCGAGAAGAAGATCATCGCTCTGCATTGAAATTGAAGTAGTGTTGCTTTCACCACATCCGCCCCAGCAAGTGTGTGATTAAGTATTGGTGTACATTTAATTTAGTTACACCTCGACAATAAGTCACACAGCCCGGGGGAAGAGGGTTAGGGTTTGTTGAATGGATGGGAAGGGGGTTTTTGGGAAAGGTTTGACATAGAAAAACAGTATGCATACATAGACAAACAAACTACAATCATTGAAGACTACCATATCCATATGTTAAGGGAGAAAAAGGCAATGCATGCATGATGATGAGAGACCCGGATTACATACACTTCTAGTTCTTGTTCTGTTGTTCCGGCCTTAATACTTTAACAGATAGCAAATAGAAATTTTAAATATTGGTATTGAAGAATCGTAAACACAGAGCAAACGTAATGATGATTGATAATAACAACTCCAAGAACACACTGTTGTAAAGATTGTATACGAGATAGTAATCAAATTATTTAAAAGAAGTTAAGTGGATACTGTTACTGTCTTATCCTGGTCAAAAAGGTGCACTGGTTTTGTGCATCTCGGCATTCCTCTTGATCCTCTCGTCCATCAATCTTGGGTGTGTCGCCTCGCCACTCGCCACTGCCCGGCTGGAAAAAAAAGGTGATTGATTGGTAAGGTAATTAATATGCATTGTAATGTTTTACAAAGTTTTGGCCAAGGCCCGGCCTGTAATTTTAGATTGAAAACCAAAGGGGATATTGAGAAAGAAAGTGAAAACAAATGCACAAGTGATGGTGTAGTGCAACAAGAACACTTTCTGAGGTGGCATGTATGCATATGCATCATCTCTACTCTAGTCTGTTTCCAGCATCGACCTTCAACAGTAACAGGAGAGAGCAGGCTCACAGTGCTTAGCATTAGCACATCCTACGTTAACACTTTAGAGTCCTTTTTTTTTCTCTCAAAGAGTTGGACAAACGCAAAGCACATTATCCATTCCAAACATAGCATTTTACAGTTAAAGTTAGTAAAATCAATGCACTGCAGTCATCCCACCGCTACACTCTATTCAACTTCTACACAGACATTTGGGTCTGCTGTGGTTGTTGTTGACGTGTTTACCTTTAGGCTTTTCCGTTGCCACTCCTGAAACATCCTCCTCCTGACTTCATCATCATCTCTGAATCGATACTTTTACTGACTGAAGATCGGCCTGCAGTATAAGTATAATTTTATGAATCACCCAGAGTAGAAATATAAATATTACTGACTTGAGTCATTCTTTATTGTGTACAGAAAGATAGATTACTACTAGTACACTTTGACATCACTTTGTGCACAACAAACAAGGCAAACACAAAGACCAATAGCTCAGAGTCAGGTGTCCACTGTCCAATGCATGCCATTAATTGTCATTCATTACCTTTTCCTTCTCATCTTAAGTTAACGGGCCGTCTCTTTCGCCATCATCATGAGGGACGGTGCTGTTAAGTCAGCCATTTGCATTGCGCAGATTGAGTGAGTCCCCTTCCTGTATTGAATTAAAAGCAATGTATCACCAAGAAGCAGGAGAAGCACACATTTCTTGTTTGCAAGAAGGGGAAAATTAGTGTGTTCTGTAGAAAGTTGATTAGTGGCAGTGCACAATTACATCAATTCATGCGCAACACACACAACAAAATCTACATCATTCAGTCTGCGATTCTGCGGCCAATGCATGGCATCAATCATTACCTGTTGCATCTCATCTCGTTAACGCTGCAGGCCGTCTCTTTCGCCATCATCATGATGGACGGTGCTGTTAAGTCACAGTCATTTGCATTGCGCAGATTGAGTGAGTCCCCTTCCTGTATTGAATTAAAAGCAATGTATCACCAAGATGCAGGAGAAGTACACATTTCTTGTTTGCAAGAAGGGGAAAATTAGTGTGTTCTGTAGAATGTTGATTAGTGGCAGTGCACAATTACATCAATTCATGCGCAACACACACAACAAAATCTACATCATTCAGTCTGCGATTCTGCGGCCAATGCATGGCATCAATCATTACCTGTTGCATCTCATCTCGTTAACGCTGCAGGCCGTCTCTTTCGCCATCATCATGATGGACGGTGCTGTTAAGTCACAGTCATTTGCATTGCGCAGATTGAGTGAGTCCCCTTCCTGTATTGAATTAAAAGCAATGTATCACCAAGATGCAGGAGAAGTACACATTTCTTGTTTGCAAGAAGGGGAAAATTAGTGTGTTCTGTAGAATGTTGATTAGTGGCAGTGCACAATTACATCAATTCATTCATGCGCAACACACACAACAAAATCTACATCATTCAGTCTGCTATTCTGCGGCCAATGCATGGCATCAATCATTACCTGTTGCATCTTATTTTCAGTTCATGGCCAGTCTCTCTCGGCTCTGAAGGAGGATAGCTATAGAAGTCATCAGATTCATGGTCCACTTGTTTTGGAAGGACGAGGAAAGTTTGAATTTGTTGTTACCATCATCCAATCATCATTCATGAGGGAAATGGAATTGAGCAGGAGATGCAGTATGATCGAGCGGAGGAGCTGGATTCTGAGGACTGTAGTGTCAAATGGCAGACACCTGAAACTTGTATCTTAAATTAGAAGAGTAGAAGACGGTGATAATGCATTTGTTGCGATTCACAAGTTTATAACCGGAACGACAGACACAAACAAAGGGGGAAAAAAGGGAGGAAGACAGTAAGTGCGAGCCTAATTGTCAGGGAAGTATAGCTCGTCCTCAAACTCGGGATCTTCCTGTAGTAGGTAATCATCTGACACAATACTTCCGTCACCTGAGCCGCTGTCCTCATCTTCCTCTGTTGATTCATGCATTGTGTAATTCGGTGGTATGAAGTGCTGATTCATTTTGATCATTGTTAACCTCTCCACGTTTTTGGGAGATAGACTGGTCCTTCTCAAGGTTACAATGGAACCAGCAGCACTGAAAACACGTTCGGAAGAGACACTTGCGACAGGGCAAGCCAGATAGCTTATCGTCAGCCTGCTGAGCTGTGGCCATTCAGACCTTTTCCTATACCAATACTGCACTGGGTTTTGATCAACGTACACCTCTGTTGGGTCGTCCAGATAGGCCTGGACCATCCGCTCAATGTTCAGGGTTGCTGCTGGTAAGCTTTTGTGCTGTTTTTTCTGTGCATCAGCACTGTGCTTAAGGCCCATCTTTACATACCAATCTGATAATGATTGTACTCGGCCGAATGATCCGTTATTGTTTTTGTAGTCGATGGTGATGGTGAGTGTTGCGATTGTGAGCCAACCGCACTGCCCTCAGCCGACGAAGTTGCACTTGATTCTGCATGGCCTGCTTCAGTATCAGTACTTGTTGTGGGTTGATGTGGCGGGCTTTTAATTAGCAGCCCTTCGTTTTCAAACTTGATGGCTGCTTCAGCTATACAACTTTTGTAGCGGGCAACATCATTGTCGGAAAAAGAAAGGAATAGTCCTAATTTTGCACGTGGATCCAGAATTGTGGCACAAATGTAATGTTCTTGTGACAAAATTTTATTTTGTATCCTTACATTTTCTGATAAGCGCCTGGATAAGCTCTCCACCAAGTCATGGGCTTGCCTTCTGTCCTCTACACCTTTGTAGGATTCAGACACATTATTCAGCTCATGCTCTAGCATTTGCAACAATGGGATAGCTTGGCCCATTGTACAGTCCTCCTTGCTGACTTCACGTGTGAAGACCTCAAAAGGAGACAGCATCTCAGTCAGGCATTGAATTAGGATCCATTGCTCCCTCTGAAGGGTCATGCCTTTAACACTAGCATCACTGCTTCTGTACCAGACATATTCATTGAGTGACCTGTGCTGTTCGTACAGACGATCAAGCATGTAATACGTTGAGTTCCAACGTGTTGCCACCTCCTGGATGAGTGCCTTGACTGGCATCCTACGGTCACGTTGGATGATCCTCAGCTGCTTCCGAGCTTTAAAAGAATGGCTGAAATGAGTGCATGTTCTTCGGCAGATGGCCAGTAAATTGCTTACTATGGGTTCTTTTTTCAGAAAGTCTTGCACTATAATGTTTATGCAGTGTGCCAAACACGGAACCCTGAAATAGGAACCAAGTTCCATGGCCTTAAGTACATTACTGCCATTGTCTGTGGCAACAAAACCAATACCAAGCCCTCTGGGCCGCAGCCATTCCAAAACCTTGGTGCGAAACTCTTCTAAAATGTTTTCAGCCGTATGAGATTTCTCCATGGCGAACATGGCTACAGTTGCATGTTTCCGAGTACCTTCAAAAATCGCAGCTGTGTCAACAACACCTCGTGCAGATAGTTGATCTCTAACCCCCACAAAAGAGATCCAGTGTGCAGTGATGCACATGTAATCTGTGGCTTGGCAACTGGTCCACATGTCTGTTGTCAGGTGGATATTGTGCACAGCACTCTGCTGCAAACCGTGACCAACCAATTCCAGCACATCATGATGTAGTGCCGGAACAGCAATTCTTGCGAAATAGGACCGGCTGGGAACTTTCCATTTCGGGCAGATGGCAGACACAAATTCAAGGAAACCCACCCCTTCCACAAATGAAAAAGGAAGAAGGTCCAGCGCTAACATTTTAGCCAGCTTTGCATTGTACAATCGTGCCGTTGGGTGGTTGCGTTGGAACTGCCCCTCCAACCTAAACATGCTCTCAATGGTAGGCTGGCTTACTTTCCTTAGTGGTGCTGTTTTCATTAACCCACTAAGGCTCAACGACACAGATTGTCTCATTGAGGTACTCGCCGGTCGCCTTGGTGTCTCACCCACACTCTGAGTATGGCTCTTACTGCGGTGCCACTCTGATGTTACTGAGGAGGATGTGGGCGTTACCACTGCAGTGACTGCACTACTGGAGACAGGGCTAGAAATGCCTCCCTGTTCTTCACCTGCCACCACAATAATATCGCTCCCTGATTTCTGACCAACTTCAAAGGGTTTAGTTTTCCTACTTTCTTTTAACTTACGTAGGTGATCCTCCCACACGATATTGTGGTGTATTTTTAGATAACTTGCTTGTCCTCCGGTACCATAGTTTGTACCAAGCTTACCACGCCAAACACATTGCCGACAAATTGAGCATATAGCAACGTTCTCCTCCTTGGCGCTAACAGAAAAGAAGTCCCAAACTGGGGAGGAGAACTTTCTGGCACTGCTGGATGTGCCACTTTCAACACCAGATGAACTTGAGGGGGTGCTTGAAAATCTGTGACCCTGTCCACCTACACTGTGACTTTTACTACCACTTCCTACTGAGATGGTTGAGCTGGATGTAGGTCCCTGCCGGGCCTTGGAAAATATGGCAGCTGGAGGTAGTGGTGGTGTAACCTGTGTTGGTGAGATCCGTGCTACATCCCGCTCAGTAGCAGCCTTTCTGGATAGGGTGAGAATGTCGGTCTCCAATCCCTTTGGGGCGGGAGTAATGTGCGTGATGACTGGCTCGTCTTCATCAACATCATCACCCCCCTCTTCTACATCTACCTCCATAACTAAGTTTTTCTGGGACCTTCCTTTTCAGAAGCAATGTCTTGTGGCGTACTTCACTCTCAGACCGAGCTGGTGGGACCCAAGTGTCATCACGATCATCGGAAGCGGGGCTTGAAGAAGAAGATGATGGACTAAGCCTCCTTTTCCTTGCTGGTGGTCTGGAAGACAATTGATCTTCTGAAACAGTGGTTTGACTTCGCTCCACTTTGTCTGCAGGAAGCTCGATTTCCTGAAATGCCCCTACGTCAGGAGCAACAACTACTATGGTGGGCGGTTGCGGCGGCTGCTGCTTTTCTGGTTGCGGCGGCTGCTGCTGTTCTGGTTGCGGCAGCTGCTGCTGTTCTGGTTGCGGCGGCTTGACACTGATCTGCTGAGTTTGCGCCTGCGTTGAACTTGATTGTGTACTACTTTGCGGTAATGACATTTCTTCAACATCAATCAATCAATCAATCAATCAATCAATCAATCAGTGACACTTATAGAGCGCGCTACATACCCGTAGGGTCTCAAGGCGCTGGGGAGGGGTGGTGCCGCTACTGCTCGAACAGCCAGGTCTTCAGCTTCTTCCTGAAGGAGAGGTGGTCTTGGGTCAGGCGCAGGTCGGACGGGAGGGAGTTCCAGGTCTTGGCGGCCAGGTAGGAGAAGGATCTTCCTCCTGTAGTCGCTCTTCGGATGCGGGGGACAGCGGCGAGGGCGTGGTTAGCTGATCGGAGGTGGCGTTTGGGAGCGTAGAAGTTGACTCGGCTGTTGAGGTAGCTCGGGCCTTGGTCGTGTAGGGCTTTGTGTGCGTGGGTGAGGAGGCGGAATGTGATTCTCTTGTTGACGGGGAGCCAGTGAAGGCCTCTCAGATGTCCGGAGATGTGGCTGGATCGTGGGATGTCGAGGATGAGTCTGGCTGAGGCGTTTTGGATCCGCTGGAGTCTCTTCTGGAGCTTGGCGGTGGTCCCGGCGTAGAGGGCGTTGCCGTAGTCCAGTCGGCTGGTGACGAGGGCCTGGGTGACGGTCTTCCTGGTCTCTGTGGGGATCCACCAGAAGATCTTCCGTAGCATGCGTAGGATGTTGAAGCACGCCGAGGAGACGCTGTTGACTTGTCTGGTCATGGAGAGGGAGGAGTCCAGGATGAAGCCCAGGTTTCGTGCATGGTCAGTTGGTTTGGGTGCGGTGCCCAGGGCGGGGGGCCACCAGGAGTCGTCCCAGGCGGAGGGTGAAGGGCCCAGGATGAGGACTTCCGTCTTGTCCGAGTTCAGTTTCAGGCGGCTGGTCGTCATCCACTCGGCTACCTCTTTCATCCCTTCGTGCAGGTTGGCTCTGGCGGCGGCGGGGTCGTTGGTCAGGGAGAGGATCAGCTGTGTGTCGTCGGCGTAGGAGATGATGCTGAGGTGGTGTTTGCGTACGATGGCCGCGAGGGGGCTCATGTAGACGTTGAAGAGGGTGGGGCTCAGGGATGATCCTTGGGGGACGCCGCAGATGACTTCGGAGGCCTCTGACTTGTACGGTGGTAGGCGGACTCGCTGTGTTCTTCCGTTGAGGAAGGAGATGATCCATTCCAGCGCCTTGTCCTGGATTCCGATGTTGCTGAGGCGCCGTATTAGGGTGCGGTGGCAGACCGTGTCGAATGCCGCGGAGAGGTCTAGGAGGATGAGGGCCGCTGTTTCTCCGTTGTCCATCAGGGCTCGGATGTCATCTGTGGCGGCGATGAGGGCGGTCTCGGTGCTGTGTTTGGCTCGGAAGCCGGACTGTGAGGGGTCGAGGGATCCGTTCGTCTCGAGGAAGGCGGCCATCTGCTTGTTGACGGTCTTCTCGATGACTTTGGCTGGAAACGGGAGAAGCGAGATGGGGCGGTAGTTCTTGAGGTCGGTGGGGTCCGCTGTTGGTTTCTTGAGTAGAGCGCTGAGTTCGGCGTGTTTCCAGCTTTCAGGGAAGATGGCGGTGTCGAAGGATGTGTTGATGATGTCTCTCAGGTGGGGTGCGATGACAGCGTCGGCCTTGTTGAAGACGTGGTGAGGGCAGGGGTCGGTTGGTGATCCGGAGTGGATGGAGTTCATCGTGCGGATGGTGTCTTCTGTGCTGATCGGGGTCCAGGCGTGGAGGGTGGTGGTGGGGGGGGGTGGCTGGTCGGCCGTGGTGTGCGTTGGTTGGTTGTTGAAACTGCTGTGTATGTCCGTGATCTTGTTGTGGAAGTATGAGGCGAGGGAGTTGCAGAGGTCTTGTGATGGGGTGATGTCGTTGTTTCCTGCGTTGGGGTTGGAGAGCTCTTTCACGATGTTGAAGAGTTCCTTGCTGTTGTGTGCGTTGTTGTCCAGCCGGTCCTTGAATGCTGTTCTTTTGGCGGCGCGGATCAGCTGGTGGTGTTTCCGGGTGGCCAGTTTGTAGGAGGTCCTGTTGTCCGGTGTCGGGTCCCTTTTCCAGACTTTCTCGAGGGCTCGGCAGTTCTTCTTGGAGCTCTTGAGTTCGTCGGTGAACCATGGGGCCTTCTTGCTGCCGGGTCTGTTGGGCGGGGTCCTCAGCGGGGCGAGCTCGTCCGCGCAGTTGCTGATCCACTTCGTGATGTTATCGGCGGCCTGGCTGGGGTTCGCTGAGCTGGCCGGAGGGTGTTGGCTCAGGGAGGTTGCGAGCTGGTCTGCTGTGATCTTGTTCCAGCTTCTGCGGGCGGTGTGTTGCTGGTGTTGGTGGGTCGTCGTTCTCTTGAAGGTGAAGTGGACGCAGCTGTGGTCCGTCCAATGAAGCTCTGTGGCGTGGCTGAAGTCGATGTCTGTGCTGGATGAGAAGACGGCGTCGAGTGTGTGTCCGGCGAGGTGGGTGGGGGTGGACACCAGTTGCTTGAGTCCCAGGTTGGCGAGGTTGTCGAGCAGGGCGCTGGTGTTGTGGTCGTTGCTGCTCGTTAGTAGACTGGCTACCTCTGCTACAGTAAAGCCCTTGGGCCTAGGTTGGTGGGGTTGCTGGACCGCTGTGCTGCTCCCAGCTTGGTTCCCGGACAACACTTTGGTGCCAAAAAAAACCTTGGCCGGCACACCACCCGCAGGACCTCATGCACGCCACGCCAGAATCGCTCCACCTTCGGGCACTCCCACAGTATATGCATGAAAGTCGCCAACGCACCACAGCCACGCTTACACATTCCGTCACCAGCAAAACCCATACGCAGAAGCCTTGGCCCCGTCACGTAAACCCGGTGAAGGATCTTGAGCTGGACGAAACGAAGGCGAGCCGGGATGGCCACCTCTTTCGGAGAGGCCACCGCGGAAATCCAATCCTCGTCGTCCAGCTCCAGCCCGTCGGCAACCCAAGCCTCGCGGAGACTAGTCAGCAGGCACGATCTATCGTTGATCAGTTTTTTGTATATGAGGGAGATCGTGCTGTCCGGGACATGGCCATCTAGGACTCTGTCCTCCAGGGGGGAAGACTCCGGAATGGATGCGACATCCGGGAAGACGGAGCCCAGCGCATGGCGAACCTGTAGGTACCGAAAAGTACTCACTGCCCTGCAGCTGGAACTCCGCCTGCAGCGTCTCAAAAGTTTTGAAGCCCCCCCTCGTCCAGAGATCTCCCACCGTGCTGATTCCGATCGTGTCCCACTTCTCGAAGCCCTTCGACGTCCACAGGGAGCCCAACCTCTCAGATGCATACAGCGGTGACGCCCGGGTCAAACGGTCCTTCCACCCCATAGCTGCATTAGCCGCGTGCCAGACACGCACCATGACACGCGTCGGTCCCGTCAAACGGGAGTCGGGCGCGCCAGCGTAGAGCGCTCGATTGTAATCGCCACCGGGCAGGAGCATCTTATCCATCTCAAAAGCCGGGTTCAAGGCGGGCCCGTAAAGGCCATGATTAATTGCAGCTAGTTGGGAGGCCCAGTAATACCGTTTAATGTCCGGGAGGGCGACCCCCCCATCGTACCACGGGAGCGTCAATTTAGCCAGAGCAATGCGCGGCCTCCCGTCCCAGAACAGGCGCCGCTGGAGGCCCTCCACCTCACGGAAATAGCGTGCCGGGACCAAGTCCATAGTATTCTGGAGGGCGTAGAGGAAGCGCGGCAGGGACATCATTTTAAACAAGGCCGCTCGGCCGAGCGGCGAGAGCGGCAAACGCCGCCAGCGCACCACGTCCTCCCTCAAGCGCCGGAGGGGGGGTAGCAAATTCCGCTCATAGCGGGCCTCCGGGTCAAGAGTGATATAGATACCCAGGTACCGAAAACCTTGGGAAGCAATCTGGATCGGACAGTCCCGTGGTAGGACCGGAGCCTCCCCGGAAAGCACATAGACACAGGATTTCGCCCAGTTGATGACCAGGCCTGAGTTGCGACCGAATGAGCGCAAAACATCAACCAGGACGATCAGTGATTTCCGCGGGGAGGCGAGATACAGAAGGATATCGTCAGCATAGAGGGACACACGGTCCTCATGCTCGGGGGTCCAGCGGAGACCACGGATAGAAGGGTGCCACCGCAGCCACTCCGCCAGGGGCTCCAGGGCCAGGGCGAACAGGAGAGGCGACAGGGGGCAACCCTGTCGCGTGCCCCGCCCCAGCGCGAATGGGGCCGAGACTCGCCCATTCACCACCACCTGCGCCAATGGGCCCGAGTACTGTCGTACTTTGGTATTCGGAACCGCGTAGGGGACAGGGCCCTACCTCTGTCTATTTTGGTATTAGCGAACCGCAAATGGTAAATGCGGCACGTACGAGTGCTTTATGTGCCGTTCTAGCTACGAATGCACTGTGTACACGTATTCTGCTCAACTACGCGGGTTCCATTTTGGAAGCAGTGGCCATCTTGTCATTGCCCTCACATAGGCTATGATGGAGTTAATACGGGCCCCACAGTACACGGGCTTTCCCTCTGACTTCTCTGTGACCTGGGCAGCTGGCTCTGCTGCCCCGGGTCAAACCGGTCTCACGAGCTCCCCTTCCTCCTTCCACCTGTGATTCGTATCAGGGCTTGACCCGTCATAAAACCCTTTCATTCTACACAATCCCCCGGCTAATCTCTTCCACACCTGCTTGTTCTTGCTTTATGACTTGTTTCCCAAAACAGGAGATGCTCATATTTATTGGGGGGTCTATTTACTTCAAACATGGGATCTGAACCTTCCTGTGTAAATCATTGTGGGCTGGCCGAACTGGAATGTGGGATGGTCATCATGACTCTGCTTTTTCGTTTGTAATGTATGCCTTTATATGACCATATCGTAAACCAAGGAATGTATGCCTGGAGCATGATATTTTGTACTTAAGGAGAAGTCCGTTCCTATGATTTTCAGCAGTCTCCTGAGAACATACACGCTGTTGTACTTCTAGGATACCTGTCATTGGTCTGCAGCCAATAAACGATTCTTTGACTTCACCCAGAAGACTCTGTGTTTCTGTAGGTCCGGAACAGGGTGAAACCCCGAAGTCATAGGGTGTGTGCCCCTGCACCGCTGGGTCTAAAATACCCAGTACTTCAGTTTGGCGCCCAACGTGGGGCCGATTTCAGCGGTACCAGTCCAAGCCAGAGGTTCGTGAGGAGCTTCGTGTGGAAATTCCGGAGGAAGGCCGCCACTTCATCGACCCCTGCATGTCGACGTGGTCCGAAAGTCTTTTCTGCGAGGTTCTCCGCGTCCCGACGGCTACGAAGGACTGCTGCCCTGATTAATCGACCTGTTTTGGACCCTTGACGAGTTTGAGAGAGCGAAACAATCGAGAGAGTCTTCTGGTGACGTCATCGATCAGCAATATTCAGTTAAGTATAAGTGGAGCGTCTCCCATTTGTTTTGGTATCCCTCGGGATCGTTTGATTTGATTTGGTAATTGGTGATTTGGTGTTTGCAAACCCCAAAGCCAGAGGACTCGTGTATTCACGAGAATATCGTAATCGATAATCCTTTGACGTTTGGATCTAGACTAGTGAGCGAAGATGCCTGGTTCTGGACTATTTGGTAGATTATTCTGTTTGGGTTGTGGAAAAGATTTCCAGCTGGAAGAATCATGTCCGGTTCCTCCGGTTGGAACTCCAACTTATGAGCTCTATGTGAAACATGGCGTAGGCCCCATTGCATATAACGAAGTGTGGATCCACTACACCAGGAAAGACGGTGTTTTAAAATGGCCCCAAAATGGTAGTTTTGATACCGATATTTTAGATAACCTGGAAATTAAATTGTTTAAGAAGAAAGCCCGGCCGGCGATGTTTGACTCTTTCCGCTTATGGCGAAAGGAAGCCAAACAGAAGGAAATTAAGCTAGCGAAAAAGAATAAGAGAGAGAGAGGTATGTCAGTAATGCAAGCAGCTGTACAATTTAAAGATAATGAAGAGGAGCAAATGAATGAGCAATTGCACAGGCAGCGTAAGTTAGGGATTGACAAATGTTACCCAGCTTTGCCACATTCTAAGCAGGATGAGTCAGAAGAAAAGGAGAAAGATCCCTTAATGTCGCATTTGTTGAGTTCGCCACCCCCGTATGCTCAAACTGCCACGGCGCCTCCCCAGCTTGTAAATATGCCACCTCCAGTGCATATACTGCAAGCCTTGCCGCAACCGCCAGTTGCTTTGCAACCAGTTCCTATTCCTGTAGCGCAGTCCTCTCAAGCGCCTCCGGTAGTGCTTCCAACTACCCCCGCACTTCCTGCGACTTTGCTTAATCCAGTAACTGCCTCCCCTAACGCTCTTCCTTCTACCACTCCAGTACCTGTCTCTACATCCTCTTTTCTTCCCTCTGTTTTTCCCCCTGTTCTCGCCTCAGCTTCTCCTTCAGCGCGACAGCGTTTAGCCAATGTGGTTACTACATTAATGTCGCCTCTCTTTGGGTCATCTGGTGCAACTCCTGGTGTACAGCGTAAGCAGTTGCGCAGCCAATTGCCTAACCCCGATGAGAAAAAGGTAATAGATCACATGGCGCGTAGATGGATCGTTTTTCCTTCACTGTATGATGTGGAATCGGTTGTTAACACTTTCCATCAATGGGATGCCCCGAAACAGAGATATGTATTCGAGAAAATGTGCGAAATTCTCTGTGAAGAATTGGAGGATAGTGGTAGAAATCCGAACCCGCAGGAATTGTGTAGAGTGAGGTTCGATTTTGGAACTGGTATAATTGTGGACCGCGAAGTAGATAAAGCAGTTGCGGTTGTATTGTCCTTAAGGAATGACGATTGCCAACAGTCATTGTTTGAACACGAGGTCCTTGTGGGGAAAAAGGCAAAAGCGCGACAATACCCTATGAGAGAAGTTCCCCCGGTATGGAAAGAAGCAGTTGCAGCTGTCGGCAATAACCCCGCTGTGCCAGCGCATTTCCAACGTGTTTGGGTGCATGTTCCATGGAAGCGCTCTGAGGTGTTAGCACTTAAGCAGACATTGTCTGATCCCCGTAAAAACCCAGCAGGTTATTATAAAGAGTTGTCACAGACGGCAGGGTCATGCATTATGAATCTGGCCGACATAGACATGTTGTTTGGTAATGTTGTTCCACAGCCTCTATGGGGATCAATTCGTAATGTAGATCACAATGCAGAACTAGGGGATACCTGGGCTAACATTGTTGCTGCTGATGCTAGACAAACGGGTGGTGCGAAACCAGAACCTTTAGTAGCTGAATTGCCTGGTAGAATCATCACGTATATGAAGACAATAATGCCTGCGATGCGCGTAAATTGGGACAAGTTATCTGCATGTAAGCAAAAGAAAGATGAGACAGTGTCAGACTTCTTTACTAGGTTTGAGGAAACGTTTATTGACCACAGTGGGCAAGATATGAGTACTGAGGGTGGCCAACGGTTGTTTGTGGATAAGTTTGTGCAGAATTTACTCCCTGACCTGTGTAAAAAGTTGAAAGATTCAGAGAGTTCTTGGGCTGTTTCTTCTTCAGCGCAAATACTGGCTACTGCACAGTATTATGAAAACAGAGATAAAGACGAGAAAGATAGAACGGAGAAGAAAACGAAGGAATTAAAGACAAAGGTCCTTTTACAGCAGGCCTATCCACCACGTGGAGGTCAGAATAATTATAGGCAACCCCAAGGTGTTTATCACCAACCCCAACAGTTTCAGACTAATCAGCAAATGAATGGGTATTATCAACCACGTGTCCCTGTAGGTCCCAACCAATGTTCATACTGCAAAGAGGAAGGTCATTTTAAATATAGTTGTCCTAAATTAATGCAACGGAACGGTAATACGTATGGCGCAAGAGGTAGAGGTGGTCAGCAAGCTCCTAGAGGCAGAGGGCGTGGAAGTGTTCCCCAAAACGCGCGTCCTCTTCCGCCCCAAAGCGCCATTAATAGTTTTGATCAGCAAGCTAATGCGACTAGTAATACGGCCCAGTATTACAATAATGATTATTATGTGGAGGATGGCGATGCAGAAAATAATGATTACTAGGATAGCCATAGACAGAGAGAGGGAGTTGTTTCAGTGCCAGTGGATCAGAGTGGACCGTATGTTGAGGTGACTACAGCAAATGTAACGGAGCCTTTTCTGCTAGACACTGGTGCTGCAAAGAGTTCAATCATGCATTCCAAACTCCCTGGCGCACCTTTGTCTGGCGATATAAATGTTTCAGTAGGTTTTTCTGGCGCCCCAGTTAGGAACCCGATTTCCAGTCCCATGTCACTTTCCGTTGGACCTTGCGAGCTGAAAGCGCCCCTGATCCTGACAACAGGTTGTGGTGAGAATTTGCTGGGATTAGATTTGTTGAAAAGATTGCATGCTACACTGTATTGTTCTCCTTCAGGAGTACAACTTACATTAGGCAAAAAAGTGATTTCCCCTATGTACTTGTCTAAAAATACGATGCCACCTGAATTGTCATCCCTTCCGGATGCCCTTTGGGCTACTGGTCCCAATGATGTGGGCCTCTTGGAAATACCACCATATGTGGTGACTCTAAAGGCTAATGTCAGACTGCCACGTATTCCCCAGTACAAGATCTCTAATGAAGGCCAGAAAGCATTGTTAGACATTGTCAGCGACTTGATTAATAAGGGTGTGATTGAAGAAACAAGAGGCAACGTTTGCAATAGTCCGATTTTACCTGTCTTAAAACGAACGGACCCTTCACAGCCACCTGTTTACAGATTTGTGATTGATCTTAGAGAGGTTAATAAGATTGTTGTGCCTCAGTTTCCGGTTGTCCCTGATATAACTGCCTTGTTAACGATGATTCCAGCCTCTGCTGCATGGTTTTCAGTGATCGATTTAAAGAATGCTTTCTTTAGTATCCCAATTGCAGAAGAGAGCAGAGACATTTTTGGTTTTAGTCTGGGAGGCCGAAGCTTCCGCTTCAAACGCGCTCCCCAAGGCTACTGCGAGAGTCCATCCATATACAGTCAAGCTTTGAAAGCGCAGCTTGATGCACTTGTTTTACCTAGTGGCGCTATCCTGATCCAGTACGTGGACGATTTACTGATCGCTGCGGATACTGAAAAGATCTGTAAAGGAGCCACATTGTCACTGTTGCGCCATTTATCCGCTTACCATCACAAAGTGTCTCTCTCTAAGCTGCAATATTGTCGACAAGAAGTGACCTACTTAGGTCATCTCTTATCGAAGGAGGGAAGGAGACTGACCCCAGAAAGAATTCAAGCCATTGCACAGTTGAGTGTGCCAAAGACACAGAGAGAAGTGCGTGCTTTCTTAGGAATCACCTCATACTGTAGGCATTGGATCCCTAGTTTTTCTTTGTTGGCAAAACCTTTATTAGCATTAACATGCAAAGACACACCGAATCCTATCCCATGGTCTGAAGAGTGCCAGAAAAGTTTTGTGGAATTGCGCAATGCGTTGTGTTCAGCACCTGTGTTGGGCACCCCTGACTATAGCAAGCCTTTTACATTGTATGTTCACGAGAAAGATGGATGTGCGTTGTCAGTGTTAACACAGCCTTTTGGCGACAGACCGCGCCCATGCGCGTATTTTTCATCCACCTTGGACCCTGTAGCGAGGGCATTGCCAAGCTGTCTGAGAGCGACAGCTGCTGCAGCGATGTCTATCCGACAATCTGCTGGTCTGGTAATGGACAACACATTGATTGTCATGGTTCCACACGCTGTAGACACATTATTAAATAGAACCAAGACACAACACTTGACTAGTGCGCGATTATCAGGGTATGAACTCACACTGTTAGCGAATCACATACACATAAAAAGATGCAATACGCTGAATCCAGCCACATTATTGCCGATTCCAGCAGACTCAGATGAGATTGAGCAACATGACTGTCTGTTCAGGACAGAAGAAGAGACGAAAGGGAGAGTAGATCTCAAAGATACTCCCCTGACTGAATGTGATGGCACTTTATGGGTAGATGGGTCATGTTTCAAGCTCCCTAATGGTGACACGACTGCTGCATATGCTATCACGACTTTACATACGGTCGTGGAAACTGCACGAGTGCCACATAATTCGGCCCAAGCAGCAGAATTGATCGCCCTCACGAGAGCATGTGTGTTGTCTGAAGGAATGAGAGTGAACATATACACAGATAGCCAGTACGCCTTTGGCGTGGCTCATAATTTTGGGCGTTTGTGGAAAGAGCGTGGGTTCCTGACGTCGCATGGAGCTAAAATTCAGAATGGCAAGTTGGTGAATGATCTCCTTGAGTCACTGACCCTACCTTTGCAAGTTGCGATCATGAAATGCAGTGCGCATAGGAAAGTCACAGATGATGTTGGACGTGGGAATGCGTTTGCTGATGAGACCGCGAAAGAGACAGCACAGAATGTGAAGACTAGAATGTATGTTGCAGGCCCCGCAAGATGGGTTAATGATGTGGGAATGTGTGAGAACACAATAGAGAGTGTGAAGTCGCTTCAGGCTGAAGCTACAGAAGAAGAGTTAAGCAAGTGGAGAGAGAGTATGGGTAAGTTGGATGAGAATGGTTGTTGGATTGACCTGACAGAACATAGGCGATGGTTGTTGCCTGATGCATATGTGCTTCCAGTGGTTACTATGGCACATGGAATGGCGCATATCAGTACGAAAGGTATCTGTAAGTTGTTGGCTCCAGTATGGCAGAATGTTGGGATTCCCAAGTGTGCAGAGAATGTGGTCAAGAATTGCATAGTATGCTTGAAGTACAACCCTGGTAGGGGAACCCCAACTCCGGCTGGTCACTTTGCACCCCCATCATGTCCATTCGAAGTTTTGCAGCTGGACTTTATTCACATGGAAAGATGCAACAACCTGAAATATGTATTGGTGGTTGTTTGTGCTTTTTCCAAATGGGTAGAGGCTTATCCTCTGAAAGATAACACTGCCCTATCCACAGCCAAAGCCCTTGTGAAGGAGTTTTTCCCCAGGTTTGGGATGCCGAGAATGGTGTGGTGTGATAATGGAAGTGAGTTTGTGGGTAAAGTGATGAAGAATGTATGTGAAGGTTTAGGCATAAGGCAGAAATTCCACGCTGCAAATCACCCCCAATCAGCTGGACTAGTTGAACGCTACAATGGAGCCTTAAAGCTCAAGTTAGCCAAAATCCAGGCGAGCACTGGTCTTAAATGGCCTGACGCTCTGCCTCTAGCACTCTTGTCCACCAGAATGACGATACACTCACGAGTGGGACTTAGTCCTTATGAAGTAGTCTTTGGCCGCCCGGCCAACGTATGGGGTGTGCCAAGGCCTACGAAGTTCAGTGAAATAGAGCATCCAGTACTGCTCGATTACCTGTATGATTTGACTGTTAAACTGCGTGTTTTGCACCAACAGGTACATGATACTCTTCCCCAAGCCTCTGAACCTCCTGGACACCCCATCAACCCTGGCTCGTGGGTCCTGGTCCGGAATTTCCAGCGTAAGGGCAACGACGAACCTCGCTGGATCGGCCCCCATCTTGTTCTTCTTTCGACAAGATCAGCAGTGCGAGTGAAAGGGAAGAAGCACTGGATTCATGGTACTCACTGCAAGGTAGTTCCCTTGCCTCTGCCATATGACCAGTGGGTCAACGAGGGTATCGCCGACTCAGAGACAGACATTGTACCTCGCTTTGTACCATTCAGTGACGCCCGCTTAAGAGACACAGCTTCAGTCCAAGAGAGTGACAATATTCTGCAGGAAGCTGTGCCGCCATCAAATCGACTGGACACCACTGAGCCTGAACTTTTGTTTCAAGACCAAACAGCACCTGGCCGTCTCCGCTATAACTTGAGACCTAGGCCCATGGACAAATAAAGATTTCCTCATTATTTCCCTTTTGACATTTTTTGCTCTCCCATCTGAAGGACTTTCTTGATTTTTGTTTTTCGAACCACCATCCGGGTTCTGCCGCAGGGTCGCGGTGCCAAGACTTTGGGGTACAGGCCGAAGACGCTAGGTCAACGGTTCTGGTTGGTCTAGGGCGTTTCCCTGGACTGACAGGCGTACTCCTTAGCAGAAGAAACTCATCCACCGCGAGCGGCCCGAGTAGAGGATGGAGTTTTGTAGGATGGAGAGACCGATTGAGGAAATGAACTCTCAAACAAGGATGTGTAGAATTGTAAAAAGTAAATGTTTTGTCTTTTTGTGCTTTGTTACACTGTGTAGTATCATGATGTTTATTGTAGGATGTGTGTTTTTCTCTGCTCCAAAACCCATTGCACCCACTCAACAGCCTATATCTCTTTCTACTGCCTCCTCTCACTCTTTTCACCCTTTGCCTGAGCACGAACAGACCCGACGATCAGAGTTCGTAAATAACTCGTTTATCCAACTCTTGCACCAGCACCAACTGGTAATGAATACGACCAATTGCTGGGTCTGTGGGTTAATGCCCCATACCACTAACAAGGGTATTCCCTACCTGGTGCTACCGTACAGTTACAATGGATCGTCATGGGCATTCCAAACCATGTTTCTCTACGCCCTAGATACATACTCCCCTCGCCCACCGCGTTCCATCAGACCCATCACCAATAATAAGGCTTTGATGAAAGGAGTTGCCGATATGAGTAGGGATATTAATGCATACTCGTCCATTCCCAAAGAAGAGCTGAGACCTTATGTAGGATGGAACGCGACGGGGTATAGTATTAGTCTGGGTGAAAGACAGCGAAAAATCTCATCTCCAATCTGGGTCGTACCCCACATGGGTCGGTTCTGCTTACAGGGTAATGGTCAGAACCCTAGGGCTCAACTGGGAAGAAGTGACTGTACTGAAACGTACACTTTCCCGTCACAGTTTTCCCCTGCGTTTTTGGCTGCTAAGGGCACATATTTCATCTGTCATGACCGAGCATATACGTGGTTGCCCCCTGATTTCTCGGGCACATGTTATATTGCGAACTTGCTACCGCCGACATTTACTGCCGCCTCTGACTATCACAAGACCAGAGTTGTGAGAGGTGTGATTAGTAAGGAGGACACTGCCGGTCAGGAAGCAGGAGACTTTTTCCTGGGTTTCCTGCCGTTTTGGGGACCTATGGTCAATAGTAGGAACCTGAGACAGCTGACTCGTGTGGTTGAATCCACCGTCAATGTAACGGCTGGTGCCCTTAGTAATTTGACAGCTGAGCTCCAAGCGGATCGCCTTATGACTTTGCAGAACCGCATGGTCCTAGACGTTATTCTTGCAGACCGCGGTGGGGTATGCAAGGTCATCCAATCCAGTTGCTGCATTTTCATACCAGATAATGCTCCAACAGTGTATCAAGCCATCTCCAAACTCCATAAAATATCTGAAGCCATACACGTGGATAAGGGAGATTGGTCACTGATGGGATGGTTCTGGGAATTGATATCTGCCTGGGGTTGGAAAGTTCTGATGGTCATTGGAATGATCTTAGCCATTCTTTTCCTGTTCTGTCTATGCATACAGTGTGCTCCTGCGATATGTGGCCTCTGTGCTACCTTATGTGTAAGGAAACCTGTATCGAGGGACGAGCTAAGTAATAGGATGATGCTACAGCAACATCTCCATGACTTCGTGAACATTGACCTAGACTCGGATTAAGATGAGTATAGTGATTGCCTATGTAAGGGCAAAAGGAGGGTCTGTCGTACTTTGGTATTCGGAACCGCGTAGGGGACAGGGCCCTACCTCTGTCTATTTTGGTATTAGCGAACCGCAAATGGTAAATGCGGCACGTACGAGTGCTTTATGTGCCGTTCTAGCTACGAATGCACTGTGTACACGTATTCTGCTCAACTACGCGGGTTCCATTTTGGAAGCAGTGGCCATCTTGTCATTGCCCTCACATAGGCTATGATGGAGTTAATACGGGCCCCACAGTACACGGGCTTTCCCTCTGACTTCTCTGTGACCTGGGCAGCTGGCTCTGCTGCCCCGGGTCAAACCTGTCTCACGAGCTCCCCTTCCTCCTTCCACCTGTGATTCGTATCAGGGCTTGACCCGTCATAAAACCCTTTCATTCTACACAATCCCCCGGCTAATCTCTTCCACACCTGCTTGTTCTTGCTTTATGACTTGTTTCCCAAAACAGGAGATGCTCATATTTATTGGGGGGTCTATTTACTTCAAACATGGGATCTGAACCTTCCTGTGTAAATCATTGTGGGCTGGCCGAACTGGAATGTGGGATGGTCATCATGACTCTGCTTTTTCGTTTGTAATGTATGCCTTTATATGACCATATCGTAAACCAAGGAATGTATGCCTGGAGCATGATATTTTGTACTTAAGGAGAAGTCCGTTCCTATGATTTTCAGCAGTCTCCTGAGAACATACACGCTGTTGTACTTCTAGGATACCGGTCATTGGTCTGCAGCCAATAAACGATTCTTTGACTTCACCCAGAAGACTCTGTGTTTCTGTAGGTCCGGAACAGGGTGAAACCCCGAAGTCATAGGGTGTGTGCCCCTGCACCGCTGGGTCTAAAATACCCAGTACTTCAGTACAGCAGTTTGACCCAGCTAATGAAACCCGGGCCAAACCCAAATTTCGCCAGCATCGCCCAGATGTATGGCCATTCAAGCGTATCAAACGCCATGGTGGCGTCCAAGGACGCCAAGATGGCCGGCTCCCGCAAAAATGGGACACGCGCGAGCACCCCGTGTAAGCGCCGCAGATTGAGCGCCGTGTTGCGGTGCGGTATAAAGCCAGATTGGTCTTGGTGGACCAAATCGCCCACCACGCCAATCAACCGGTTGGCCAACACCTTGGCGAGGATTTTGGGCTCCGCGTTCAAGAGCGAAATCGGCCTATAGGATGTGACCCGTTCACGGGGCTTCCCCTCCTTGTGGATCACCACAATTGTGGCCAGACGCTGGTCCGGCGGGAGGGAACCCCGCGAGTGGGCCGCCAGGAACATCGCGCGCAGGTGGGGCGCCAACACATCCGGGCGTAGCTTGTATAGCTCGATGGGAATACCGTTGGGGCCCATTGCCTTGCCGGATGCAACCGAGCGAATAGCCAAGGCAATTTCGTCCGAGGTGGGAGGGGCGTCCAGCGAATCCCTGTCCTCCACCGTAAGGGAGGGCAGAGCGATGTCCCGAAGCAGGGCATGGGAATCTTCCTCCGAGCAGGGGGAAACCGGGGAGTAAACTTCGCGGAAATAATCCGCGAAGCAGGAGACAATGGCTTCCGGCTCAGTGACACATGCACCATCCACACTCTCAATCAAAGGCACCACGCGGCTCGCTCTCTCCCTCTTATCCAACCACGCAATCAATTTGCCAGCCTTATCACCCACATCATACAATCGCCCCTGCTGCTCTCTACTGAGGCCCCTGGCCGCCTCCGTGACGAGGGCGCGATAGGCCGCCTGCTTTAGGTGTAGGACATGCAACTTGGCGTCTGTAACCCCGCTCCCCAGGTCACCCTCCAGTTCTGCAATCTCGGCCTCTACCCGGGTCACCTCCTCCCGCTCGCGCCGCCGGGCATGGGAGATAAAGGAGAGGGCCTCCCCTCTGAGAACTACCTTAAAAGCCTCCCACAGGGAGATGGCCGAGGGGACCGACCCCACATTCTCGTCGAAATATCGCTGTAGGGATTTAATCAAATCGGCACGAATGGTGGGGTCGCGCAAATACCATGCATTGATTGGGGCCACCCTGCCATCCCCCCTCGGGAAGACATCGAAATGCAACAACAATGGGGAGTGGTCTGAGATACCCCGCGCCAGATGGCGCACCTCCCCCACCCTCCCTGCATGGGCCGCCGGGACAAGGAGGTAAATAAGCCGCGAGAGGCTACCATGGGCACCCGAGTGGAAGGTGTACTGTCGCAGTGCAGGATGCTTTAATCGCCAACAATCCACCAGGCCCAGCGTGTCCAAAAGGCCGGGCAGCCACGCCTGTGCCCGGGGGAGGTCCCTAGGGGGATGGCGATCCATAGACCCAGAGGCTACCGCATTAAAGTCCCCTCCAACCACCAGCAGGCCACTCGGAAGGTCCAGAAGGAGGCGCCCCAGGTCCGCAAATGTGGTGGCTTGTAACCCAGGCGGGACGTACACTGATATAAAGATAAACACTCTACCCTCCATTCTTCCCACCAGAACCGTGTAGCGTCCCCTCTCATCATGGCGCACCTCATCAATCTCCAACGGGAGCGAGTTCTTAATCATAATACCCACCCCCCGCGAGCCCGAGGTGAAGCCGGAATGGGCCGCCAAACGATATCCCCGCCGATTCATTGCATGAAAGGAGTTAACTATAAGGTGCGTCTCCTGCAGGAAGACAACATCTGGTGAAATACGTTTTAAGTACTGCAGGACCACACCACGCTTAATCCTATCCCCCAGGCCGTTAACATTCCATGACAACACAGTCAAATCCCTACCCCCCATCGTACGTCGAAACAATCGGTCGTCCCCCATCGAGCATCCTAAAAACAACAACACAGTAGCGGGTTTGCCTTGCGGTGCTAACAAACAACACACCCCCCCCACCCCCCGGTCCCAACAGAACTCCCCCCTCCCTGCACCCCTGCATGAGCCCAGACAGCCCCCCCAAAGTGCAGTGTGCCTGTCGCCCCATAGCTAAATACTAACTAGTCCCCCAGAGGAGGAGGGAAGCCCCCAACAGACCCCGCACGACCTCCACAGGAGGGGAACATACGCAATCAATAAATGGTGAAGGAACAACGTCCAGAGCAAGGCCTATTCAGTCACCCCTCAATTCTGATCCGGCGGGCCCTCCTCGCCAGCCGCGCCCCCCCCACCCCCCCGGCCCCGATCTCCAGGCAAAGTGTCCAGCCAGTCCCCAGCCGCCTCGGGCCGGTCGAAGAAGTGCGTGCGACCATCCACCTCTACCCTCAGCTTAGCTGGAAAGAGCATTGAGTACTTGAGGTTCAGGTCCCTTAGGCGACGTTTAACACCAAGGAAGCTCTGTCGCTGCTTCTGGACCGCCGGAGTAAAGTCTGGGTAGAAATGTACCTCCATGTTGTCAAACTTGACCGGTCCCTGTTGCCTGGAGGTCTGGAGGATAGCATCTCTGTCCCGAAAATTAAAGATCCGGGCAATGAGAGGCCGCGGCGGGGCACCAGTCTTAGGTCTGCCCCCGGGGACCCGGTGAGCACGCTCCACCGCAAAAAACTTACTCAGCCCCCGGGGCTGGAGATGGGTCAGGATCAAGTCTTCCACGAAAAGATCCGCCGCCTCCGCCTCTCGTCCCTCCGGCACCCCCACAATACGGACATTATTTCTCCGGGCCCGACCCTCGGAATCCTCCAGTCGCCGGTCCATCAGGGCGCTCGCCTGTCCAAGCCGGCGCACCTCCTTCTGGAGGGCCACCACGTCTGTCGTGAGGCTCGTTGTGGTGTGGGCCAGGGAGTCGACTCGGTCGTTTGTTTTGGACAAGTCTGCCCTCACAAGGCTCACATCCACCAGGACCGAGTCTATTTTCTGCGCTAAGGTATCGAAACGCTGGTCCACCGAGGCCTTCATCTCTGCGATGGCGCCCATGACGTCCCGGAGGGTCAGATCCACCGGATGAGCAGATGCCTCCGTCGGGCCCACCGGGGATGCACGCGATGTCTCCGGAGAACCCTTCTGGAGCGTGTAGCGGTCCATACTGTTAGCCTGGTGCGCCGTGCCATGGTGGGTCGTCTTCACCTTCGCCCGGTCGCCATCTTGTTTGGTGGACATGCTGGCTCTTCCACCGTCGTGTCAAGCTCCCCGAGCGGGCCGCTATACCAAGTCACGGGTGCCAGAGGGGGGGCAGGGGGCGACCACCGAAACGCGGGTCAACCCACCGCCGGCGGGTCAGCCGGGCTCCTGGACAAGGCCACACCACCGCACCCCGCTCCGCCGCCCGACCCCGCTTGAGAGCAAGGAGGGCGCAAAAGCGAAAGCGAAAGTGCGGGGTACGCGAGTCGCCCAGCCCCGCTCGCCGCTGTTATTCACTTTGTCCCCGGATCGCCCCACTACTCCAATCCGGGGGGCCGGCGAGGAGAAGGCCGCAACCTTCGATCGATGCTCCCTCCGGCGTTCGGGGTCCGATTCGAGCCCAAAAAACGGGTGGCGCCTCAGCTCGGGTTCCCCGCCACAGTCCCCTCAACAAGGACAGGATATCGCCAGGATTAATTCAGGAGGTCGCGGAGGTCCTCGGGAGCCTCGCACCTACGCGGCCATCTTGGTTGCGCGCTAGGCTCCTCCCTCACCAGCAACTTTCTTGGTACTGGACCTGGTACCTTTCTTTGGGGCCATCTTCTTCCGATGTCAGGCAGGAGGCAGATGCACAACAAGTTCTGGTCACACGTGGGCGTGATGCGCAGCAGGACTTCTGTCTGGCTGGCAGTACAACGGGTAGCCAGGTGATGCCGATGACACCTCCTACTCTGTCTTTTGTGCACCTAAAAGCAAAGAAGACAGGAGAAGAACATCAGTGAAATGTTGCATTTGTTTTTGTGGTTCAGTTACTTAGTACTGTACTAGTGCAAACAAAAGATAGTCTAGCCATTTATGACTTTTTTTTAACTAGAGCTATGTTATACTACTAGTACTGTGTACAACCACACACTACACTCTCAGGAAGGTGATGTCTAAAAATTCAACAGATCACATAGAAAACACTTGATCAATAAAGCTGTGGCTACCTGCTCTGATCCTAGTGGATGAAAAAGCAGGCCTGTTGGCAGACAAGGCCAGGCAAGCTTGTAGGCCTAGGCCTCAAAATGGCCACCAGCCACATGGCCAGGCCCAACAACATCAGCAAGGCCACCCCAAAAAACACACTTCCCCAACTCAATCCAATGCCATCCATGCCCTAAATGATGTCTAAATTCAACAGATCACATAGAAAACACTTGATCAATAAAGCTGTGGCTACCTGCTCTGATCCTAGTGGATGAAAAAGCAGGCCTGTTGGCAGACAAGGCCAGGCAAGCTTGCAGGCCTAGGCCTCAAAATGGCCACCAGCCACATGGCCAGGCCCAACAACATCAGCAAGGCCACCCCCAAAAACACACTTCCCCAACTCAATCCAATGCCATCCATGCCCTAAATGATATCTAAATTCAACAGAGCACACAGAAAACCGTAGATTACTAAAGCTGTGGCTACCTGCTCTGGTCCTAGTGGATGAAAGCAGGCCTGTTGGCAGACCAGGCCAGGCAAGCTTGCAGGCCTAGGCCTCAAAATGGCCACCAGCCACATGGCCAGGCCCAACAACATCAGCATGGCCACCCCCAAAAACACACTCCTCCAACTCAATCCAATGCCATCCATGCCCTAAATGATGTCTAAAAATTCAACAGATCACATAGAAAACAATTGATCAATAAAGCTGTGGCTACCTGCTCTGATCCTAGTGGATGAAAAAGCAGGCCTGTTGGCAGACAAGGCCAGGCAAGCTTGTAGGCCTAGGCCTCAAAATGGCCACCAGCCACATGGCCAGGCCCAACAACATCAGCAAGGCCACCCCAAAAAACACACTTCCCCAACTCAATCCAATGCCATCCATGCCCTAAATGATGTCTAAATTCAACAGATCACATAGAAAACACTTGATCAATAAAGCTGTGGCTACCTGCTCTGATCCTAGTGGATGAAAAAGCAGGCCTGTTGGCAGACAAGGCCAGGCAAGCTTGCAGGCCTAGGCCTCAAAATGGCCACCAGCCACATGGCCAGGCCCAACAACATCAGCAAGGCCACAACCAAAAACACACTTCCCCAACTCAATCCAATGCCATCCATGCCCTAAATGATGCCTAAATTCAACAGATCACATAGAAAACACTTGATCAATAAAGCTGTGGCTACCTGCTCTGATCCTAGTGGATGAAAAAGCAGGCCTGTTGGCAGACAAGGCCAGGCAAGCTTGCAGGCCTAGGCCTCAAAATGGCCACCAGCCACATGGCCAGGCCCAACAACATCACAAAGGCCACCCCAAAAAACACACTTCCCCAACTCAATCCAATGCCATTCATGCCCTAAATGTGCTTGAAAATGAAATCCATTCAAAAAACAAAAGGAACAGTTGCTTTATCATGCACACACACCCATGAGGCCATGCCCATGGCTAGCTCGGTCCTACTACTACAACCCACAAAATTTAAAAAACAAAAAAAGGAATGATGATAATTAATTAATTAACAAAAATAAATTGTAGTTAGAACAACTGCAATGCCCACAATCAAACACAACAACCACTTACTTGTAAAATATCCTATTCCAAAAATCCTGAAATCCAATTGCAATGATGCAGCAGACAAAAAGAGTGATCTTTCCAGCTCCAAATCCAAAGACAGAATGAGCAGGAGATGGACAAAGCACTGGGAGGAGCCTGCTGGACAGGAACAGGAAGTTGGAGATTCTGTGTCACTTCCTCCCTCTCTCCACCTTTAAAAAAAATGACTCCTTGCACAAAAATGTCAATGTAAGGAGTTCTTTTCATCCAAAATCAGCATTTGCAGATGGTTTCATGCTGCTAGAGCCGATATTCCTCTCCAAATTGTAAATTTTACGTTGTTGAGTTCTCGAGCTTCACATTACTTCCGCCGGCGTGTCGAAAACGATATGATCGCGTTCTCTTCCTTGTCCCTGTCGCGTTGGATATGACGTGTTCGCGGTCTCTTTCTCCTGTTCGCGTTCGATTACACGTGCCCGCGTCCTCATCCTCTGGCTCGCGATGTAGAATGACATGTTCGAGATCTCAATCTTCTCATACTCGCGCGGTGCATGATCGCGAGAAGAAAGACGTGATCGCGCGACAAATGACGTGATCGCGTGACAAATGACGTCAATGCGGCCGCGAACTCTCGCAAGACATCGCAAAATGGCTATCAAAATCCAACATCTCGTGGAGAACGCGACCGGGTCAAGAAAACTTGTCGGAGAACACAGGGATTCAGGTAAGGCGATCGCGCGCGCGCGAGAATGTATTATTTTACAGCGCGAGCAAGAAACAAATTATCGCTAAGCTGCGGAATGCGGAAATTTTGACATTTTCGCGCTTTCCGCGGAACGCGAAAATGCCAAAATATCACAATTTCCGCGAACGGAACGGAATTGTGGCCCAGGCCTACATCCAATGAAGGAACCAGTGCATCAAAGATCATCCCATGATGGGACCAGTGCATCACAGCACTCAGATTAGAGGTATGCAAGATCATGCCATGAAGGGACCAATGCATCAACAATCATCCCATGAAGGGACCAGTGCATCAACGATCATCCCATGAAGGGACAAGAAATCATCCCATGAAGGGACTAGTGCATCAAAGATCATCCCATGAAGGGACCAATCCATCAAAGATCATCCCATGAAGGGACCAGTGCACCAGAGATCATCCCATGAAGGGACCAGAGATCATCCCATGAAGGGACCAGAGATCATCCCATGAAGGGACCAGAGCATCAGAGAACCCATGAAGGGACCAGAGATCATCCCATGAAGGGACCAGAGATCATCCCATGAAGGGACCAGAGCATCAGAGATCCCATGAAGGGACCAGAGCATCGGAGATCCCATGAAGGGACCAGAGCATCAGAGATCCCATGAAGGGACCAGTGCAAAGATCATCCCATGAAGGGACCAGTGCATCAGAGATCATCCCATGAAGGGACCAGTGCAGAGATCATCCCATGAAGAGACCAGTGCATCAGAGATCATCCCATGAAGGGACCAGTGCATCAGAGATCATCCCATGAAGGGACCAGTGCGTCAGACATCATCCCATTAAGGGACCCGTGCATCAGAGATCATCCCATTAAGAGACCAGGGCATCAGAGATTATCCCATGAAGGGCCCAGTGCAACAGAGATCATCCCATGAAGGGACCAGTGCATCACAGCACTAACATTAGAGGTAGGCAAGATCAACCCATGAAGGGACCAGCGCATCGAGGATCATCCCATGAAGGGACCAGCGCATCGAGGATCATCCCATGAAGGGACCAGGGCATCAGAGATCATCCCATGAAGGGACCAGTGCATCAGAGATCATCCCATGAAGGGACCAGTGCATCAGAGACCATCCCATGAAGGAACCAGTGCATCAAAGACCATCCCATGAAGGGACCAGTGCAGAGATCATCCCATGAAGGGACCAGGGCATCAGACATCATCCCATGAAGGGACCAGGGCATCAGACATCATCCCATGAAGGGACCAGGGCATCAGACATCATCCCATGAAGGGACCAGGGCATCAGACATCATCCCATGAAGGGACCAGGGCATCAGACATCATCCCATGAAGGGACCAGGGCATCACAGCACTATGATTAGAGGTATGCAA
This sequence comes from Triturus cristatus, assembly GCF_964204655.1. Classification (NCBI taxonomy): domain Eukaryota; kingdom Metazoa; phylum Chordata; class Amphibia; order Caudata; family Salamandridae; genus Triturus; species Triturus cristatus. The sequence continues at coordinate 1,277,034,086 of NC_140591.1, read as the reverse complement.
AATCATCCCATGAAGGGACCAGTGCATCAGAGATCATCCCATGAAGGGACCAGTGCATCAGAGATCATCCCATGAAGGGATCAGCGCAGCAGAGATCATCCCACGAAGGGACCAGTGCATCAGAGATCACCCGATGAAGGGACCAGTGCATCACAGCACTCAGATTAGAGGTATGCAAGATCATCCCATGAAGGGACCAGTGCATCAGAGATCATCCCATGAAGGGACCAGTGCATCAGAGATCATCCCCATGAAGGGACCAGTGCATCAGATATCATCCCCATGAAGGGACCAGTGCATCAGATATCATCCCATGAAGGGACCAGTGCATCAGAGATAAGCCCATGAAGGGACCAGTGCATCAGAGATAAGCCCATGAAGGGCTGAGTGCATCAGAGGAGATCCCATGAAGGGTCCAGTGCATCAGAGGAGATCCCATGAAGGGACCAGTGCATCAGAGGAGATCCCATGAAGGGACCAGTGCATCAGAGGAGATCCCATGAAGGGACCAGTGCATCAGAGGTCATCCCATGAAGGGACCAGTGCATCAGAGATCATCCCATGAAGGGACCAGTGCAACAGAGATCATCCCATGAAGGGACAAGCGCAATAGAGATCATCCCATGAAGGGACAAGCGCAATAGAGATCATCCCATGAAGGGACCAGCGCAACAGAGATCATCCCATGAAGGGACCAGCGCAACAGAGATCATCCCATGAAGGGACAAGCGCAACAGAGACCATCCCATGAAGGGACCAGAGATCATCCCATGAAGGGACCAGAGATCATCCCATGAAGGGACCAGAGATCATCCCATGAAGGGACCAGAGATCATCCCATGAAGGGACCAGAGATCATCCCATGAAGGGACCAGAGCATCAGAGATCCCATGAAGGGACCAGAGCATCAGAGATCCCATGAAGGGACCAGAGCATCAGAGATCCCATGAAGGGACCAGTGCAAAGATCATCCCATGAAGGGACCAGTGCATCAGAGATCATCCCATGAAGGGACCAGTGCAGAGATCATCCCATGAAGGGACCAGTGCATCAGAGATCATCCCATGAAGGGACCAGTGCATCAGAGATCACCCCATGAAGGGACCAGTGCGTCAGAGATCATCCCATGAAGGGACCAGCGCATCAGAGATCATCCCATTAAGAGACCAGGGCATCAGAGATTATCCCATGAAGGGCCCAGTGCATCAGAGATCATCCCATGAAGGGACCAGTGCATCACAGCACTCACATTAGAGGTAGGCAAGATCAACCCATGAAGGGACCAGCGCATCGAGGATCCTCCCATGAAGGGACCAGCGCATCGAGGATCATCCCATGAAGGGACCAGGGCATCAGAGATCATCCCATGAAGGGACGAGTGCATCAGAGATCATCCCATGAAGGGACCAGTGCATCAGAGACCATCCCATGAAGGAACCAGTGCATCAAAGACCATCCCATAAAGGGACCAGTGCATCAAAGACCATCCCATGTAGGGACCAATGCATCAAAGACCATCCCATGAAGCGACCAATGCATCAGATCATCCCATGAAAGGACCACTTCATCAGAGATCATCCCATGAAGGGACCAGGGCATCAAAGATCATCCCATTAAGAGACGAGGGCATCAAAGATTGCATGAAGGGACCTGTGCAGAGATCATCCCATGAACGGACCAGTGCAACACAGCACTCAGATTAGAGGTATTCAAGATCATCCCATGAAGGGGCTAGTGCATCACAGCACTAAGATTAGAGGTATGCAAGATCCCATGAAGGGACCAGTGCAGAGATCATCCCATGATGGAACCAGTGCATCACAGATCATGCCATGAAGGGACCAGTGCATCAGAGATCATCCCATGAAGGGACCAGTGCAGAGATCATCCCATGAAGGGACCAGTGCAGAGATCATCCCATGAAGGGACCAGTGCATCACAGCACTCAGATTAGAGGTATGCAAGATCATCCCATGAAGGGACCAGTGCATCAGAGATCATCCCATGAAGGGACCAGTGCATCAGAGATCATCCCACGAAGGGACCAGTGCATCAGAGATCATCCCATGAAGGGACCAGTGCATCAGAGATCATCGCATGAAGGGACCAGTGCATCAGAGATCATCCCATACAGGGACCAGTGCATCAGAGATCATCCCATACAGGGACCGGTGCATCAAAGACCATCCCATACAGGGACCGGTGCATCAAAGACCATCCCATACAGGGACCGGTGCATCAAAGACCATCCCATACAGGGACCGGTGCATCAAAGACCATCCCATACAGGGACCGGTGCATCAAAGACCATCCCATACAGGGACCGGTGCATCAAAGACCATCCCATACAGGGACCGGTGCATCAAAGACCATCCCATACAGGGACCGGTGCATCAAAGATCATCCCATACAGGGACCGGTGCATCAAAGACCATCCCATGAAGGGACCGGTGCATCAAAGACCATCCCATGAAGGGACCGGTGCATCAAAGACCATCCCATGAAGGGACCGGTGCATCAGAGGTCAAGCCATGAAGGGACCGATGCAGAGATCAAGCCATGAAGGGACCGATGCAGAGATCAAGCCATGAAGAGACAAGTGCATCAAAGATCATCCCATGAAGGGACAAGAAATCATCCCATGAAGGGACAAGAAATCATCCCATGAAGGGACTAGTGCATCAAAGATCATCCCATGAAGGGACGAGTGCATCAGAGATCATCCCAGGAAGGGACTAGTGCATCAGAGACCATCCCATGAAGGGACCAGTGCATCAGAGACCATCCCATGAAGGGACCAGTGCATCAGAGATCATCCCATGAAGGGACCAGTGCATCAGAGATCACCCCATGAAGGGACCAGTGCACCCAGAGACCATCCCATGAAGGGACCAGTGCATCGCTGCACTCGGATTAGAGGTATGCAAGATCATCCCATGAAGGGACCAGTGCATCAGAGATCATCCCATGAAGGGACCAGTGCATCAGAGATCATCCCATGAAGGGACCAGTGCATCAGAGATCATCCCATGAAGGGACCAGTGCATCGCTGCACTCGGATTAGAGGTATGCAAGCTCATCCCATTAAGGGACCAGTGCATCAGAGATCATCCCATGAAGGGACCAGTGCATCAGAGATTATCCCATGTAGGGACCAGCGCATCAGAGATCATCCCATGAAGGGACCAGCGCATCAGAGATCATCCCATGAAGGGACCAGTGCACCAGAGATCATCCCATGAAGGGACCAGTGCATCAAAGATCATCCCATGAAGGGACCAGTGCATCACAGCACTCAGATTAGAGGTATGCAAAATCATCCCATGAAGGGACCAGTGCATCAGAGATCATCCCATGAAGGGACCAGTGCATCAGAGATGTTCCCCATGAAGTGACCAGAACATCCGAGATCATCCCATGAAGGGACCAGCGCAAAGATCATCCCATGAAGGGACCAGTGCATCACAGCACTCGCAATAGAGGTATGCAAGATCATCCCATGAAGGGACCAGTGCATCAGATATCATCCTATGAAGGGACCAGTGCATCAGAGATCATCTCATGAAGGGACCAGTCCATCACTGCACTCAGATTAGAGGTATGCAAGATCATCCCATGAAGGGACCAGTGCATCACTGCACTTAGATTAGATTTATGCAAGATCATCCCATGAAGGGACCAGTGCATCAGCGATCATCCCATGAAGGGACCAGTGCATCAGAGATCATCCCATAAAGGGACCAGTGCATCAGAGATCATCCCATAAAGGGACCAGTGCATCAGAGATCATCCCCATGAAGGGACCAGTGCATCAGATATCATCCCCATGAAGGGACCAGTGCATCAGATATCATCCCATGAAGGGACCAGTGCATCAGATATCATCCCATGAAGGGACCAGTGCATCAGAGATAAGCTCATGAAGGGCTGAGTGCATCAGAGATCAGCCCATGAAGGGACCAGTGCATCACTGCACTCAGATTAGAGGTATGCAAGATCATCCCATGAAGGGACGAGTGCATCAGAGATCATCCCATAAAGGGACCAGTGCATCAGATCATCCCATGAAGGGACCAGTGCATCAGATCATCCCATGAAGGGACCAGTGCATCAGAGATCATCCCATGAAGGGACCAGTGCATCAGAGATCATCCCATGAAGGGGCCAGTGCATCACAGCACTATGATTAGAGGTATGCAAGATGATCCCATGAAGGGACCAGTGCAAAGATCACCCCATGAAGGGACCAGTGCATCAGAGATCATCCCAGGAAGGGATCAGATATCATCCCATGAAGGGACCAGTGCATCAGAGATCCTCGCATGAAGAGACTAGTGCATCAGAGATCATCGCATGAAGGGACCAGTGCATCAGAGACCATCCCATACAGGGACCGGTGCATCAAAGCACTCATATTAGAGGTATGCAAGATCATCCCAAGAAGGGACCAGGGCATCAGAGATCATCGCATGAAGGGACCAGGGCATCAGAGATCATCCCATGAAGGGACCAGGGCATCAGAGATCATCCCATGAAGGGACCAGGGCATCAGAGATCATCCCATGAAGGGACCAGGGCATCAGAGATCATCCCATGAAGGGACCAGGGCATCAAAGATTATACCATGAAGGGACCAGTGCATCAGAGATCAATCCATGAAGGGACAAGTGCATCAGAGATCATCCCATGAAGGGACCAGCGCAAAGCTCATCCCATGAAGGGACCAGCGCAAAGATCATCCCATGAAGGGACCAGTGCATCAGAGATCATCCCATGAAGGGACCAGTGCATCAGAGATCATCCCATAAAGGGACCAGCGCATCAGAGATCATCCCATGAAGGGACCAGCGCATCAGAGATCATCCCATGAAGGGACCAGTGCATCACTGCACTCAGATTAGAGGTATGCAAGATCATCCCAAGAAGGGACCAGTGCAGAGATCATCCCATGAAGGGACCAGCGCATCAGATCATCCCATGAAGGGACCAGCGCATCAGAGATCATCCCATGAAAGGACCAGCGCATCAAAGATCATCCCATGAAGGGACCAGCGCATCAAAGATCATCCCATGAAGGGACCAGCGCATCAAAGATCATCCCATGAAGGGACCAGCGCATCAAAGATCATCCCATGAAGGGACCAGTGCATAAGAGATAAGCCCATGAAGGGACCAGTGCATCAGAGATCACCCCATGAAGGGACCAGTGCATCAGAGATCATCCCATGAAGGGACCAGTGCATCAGTGATCATCCCATGAAAGGACCAGTGCATCAGAGATCATCCCATGAAGGGACCAGTCGATCACTGCACTCAGATTAGAGGTATGCAAGATCATCCCATGAAGGGACCAGTGCATCACTGCACTCAGATTAGAGGTATGCAAGATCATCCCATGAAGGGACCAGTGCATCAGAGATCATCCCATAAAGGGATCAGTGCATCAGAGATCATCCTGTGAAGGGACCAGTGCATCAGAGATCATCCCATGAAGGTACCAGTGCATCAGAGATCATCCCATGAAGGGACCAGTGCATCAGAGATCATCCCATGAAGGGACCAGTGCATCAGAGATCATCCCATGAAGGGACCAGTGCATCAGAGATCAACCCATGAAGGGACCAGTGCATCAGAGATCATCGCATGAAGGGACCAGTGCATCAGAGATCATCCCATACAGGGACCAGTGCATCAGAGACCATCCCATACAGGGACCGGTGCATCAAAGACCATCCCATACAGGGACCGGTGCATCAAAGACCATCCCATACAGGGACCGGTGCATCAAAGACCATCCCATACAGGGACCGGTGCATCAAAGACCATCCCATGAAGGGACCGGTGCATCAAAGACCATCCCATGAAGGGACCGGTGCATCAGAGGTCAAGCCATGAAAGGACCGATGCAGAGATCAAACCATGAAGGGACCGATGCAGAGATCAATCCATGAAGGGACAAGTGCATCAAAGGTCATCCCATGAAGGGACCAGTGCATCAAAGCTCATCCCATGATGGGACCAGTGCATAACAGCACTCAGATTAGAGGTATGCAAGATCATCCCATGAAGGGACCAGTGTATCAGAGATCATCCCATGAAGGGACAAGTGCAGAGATCATCCCATGAAGGGACCAGTGCAGAGATCATCCAATGAAGGGACCAGTGCACCAGAGATCATCCCATGAAGGGACCAGTGCATCAGAGATCATCCCATGAAGGGACCAGTGCAGAGATCATCCCATTAAGGGACCAGTGCATCAGAGATCATCCCATGAAGGGACCAGTGCATCAGAGATCATCCCATGAAGGGACCAGTGCATCACAGCACTCAGATTAGAGGTATGCAAGATCATCCCATGAAGGGACCAGTGCATCAGAGATCATCCCATGAAGGGACCAGTGCATCAGAGATGTTCCCCATGAAGTGACCAGAACATCCGAGATCATCCCATGAAGGGACCAGCACAAAGATCATCCCATGAAGGGACCAGTGCATCACAGCACTCGCAATAGAGGTATGCAAGATCATCCCATGAAGGGACCAGTGCATCAGATATCATCCCATGAAGGGACCAGTGCATCAGAGATCATCTCATGAAGGGACCAGTCCATCACTGCACTCAGATTAGAGGTATGCAAGATCATCCCATGAAGGGACCAGTGCATCACTGCACTTAGATTAGAGGTATGCAAGATCATCCCATGAAGGGACCAGTGCATCAGCGATCATCCCATGAAGGGACCAGTGCATCAGAGATCATCCCATAAAGGGACCAGTGCATCAGAGATCATCCCATAAAGGGACCAGTGCATCAGAGATCATCCCCATGAAGGGACCAGTGCATCAGAGATCATCCCCATGAAGAGACCAGTGCATCAGATATCATCCCCACGAAGGGACCAGTGCATCACATATCATCCCATGAAGGGACCAGTGCATCAGATATCATCCCATGAAGGGACCAGTGCATCAGAGAAGCTCATAAAGGGCTGAGTGCATCAGAGATCAGCCCATGAAGGGACCAGTGCATCACTCCACTCAGATTAGAGGTATGCAAGATCATCCCATGAAGGGGCCAGTGCATCACAGCACTCAGATTAGAGGTATGCAAGATGATCCCATGAAGGGACCAGTGCAAAGATCATCCCATGATGGGACCAGTGCATCACAGCACTCAGATTAGAGGTATGCAAGATCACCCCATGAAGGGACCAGTGCATCAGAGATCACCCCATGAAGGGATCAGATATCATCCCATGAAGGGACCAGTGCATCAGAGATCACCCCATGAAGGGATCAGATATCATCCCATGAAGGGACCAGTGCATCAGAGATCATCCCATGAAGGGACCAGTGCATCAGAGATCATCGCATGAAGGGACCAGTGCATCAGAGACCATCCCATACAGGGACCGGTGCATCAAAGCACTCATATTAGAGGTATGCAAGATCATCCCAAGAAGGGACCAAGGCATCAGAGATCATCGCATGAAGGGACCAGGTCATCAGAGATCATCCCATGAAGGGACCAGGGCATCAGAGATCATCCCATGAAGGGACCAGGGCATCAGAGATCATCCCATGAAGGGACCAGGGCATCAGAGATCATCCCATGAAGGGACCAGGGCATCAAAGATCATCCTATGAAGGGACAAGAGATAATCCCATGAAGGGACTAGTGCATCAAAGATTATACCATGAAGGGACCAGTGCATCAGAGATCAATCCATGAAGGGACAAGTGCATCAGAGATCATCCCATGAAGGGACCAGCGCAAAGATCATCCCATGAAGGGACCAGCGCAAAGCTCATCCCATGAAGGGACCAGCGCAAAGATCATCCCATGAAGGGACCAGTGCATCAGAGATCATCCCATGAAGGGACCAGTGCATCAGAGATCATCCCATGAAGGGACCAGCGCATCAGAGATCATCCCATGAAGGGACCAGTGCATCACTGCACTCAGATTAGAGGTACGCAAGATCATCCCATGAAGGGACCAGTGCAGAGATCATCCCATGAAGGGACCAGCGCATCAGATCATCCCATGAAGTGACCAGCGCATCACAGATCATCCCATGAAGGGACCAGCGCATCAGAGATCATCCCATGAAGGGACCAGCGCATCAAAGATCATCCCATGAAGGGACCAGCGCATCAAAGATCATCCCATGAAGGGACCAGTGCATCAGAGATCATCCCATGAAGGGACCAGTGCATCAGAGATCATCCCATGAAGGGACCAGTGCATCAGATATCATCCCCATGAAGGTACCAGTGCATCAGAGATCATCCCATGAAGGGACCAGTGCATCAGAGATCATCGCATGAAGGGACCAGTGCATCAGAGATCATCCCATACAGGGACCGGTGCATCAGAGACCATCCCATACAGGGACCGGTGCATCAAAGACCATCCCATACAGGGACCGGTGCATCAAAGACCATCCCATGAAGGGACCGGTGTATCAGAGGTCAAGCCATGAAGGGACCGATGCAGTGATCAAGCCATGAAGGGACCGATGCAGAGATCAATCCATGAAGGGACAAGTGAATCAAAGGTCATCCCATGAAGGGACAAGAAATCATCCCATGAAGGGACAAGAAATCATCCCATGAAGGGACAAGAAATCATCCCATGAAGGGACTAGTGCATCAAAGATCATCCCATGAAGGGACCAGTGCATCAAAGATCATCCCATGATGGGACCAGTGCTTCACAGCACTCAGATTAGAGGTATGCAAGATCATCCCATGAAGGGACGAGTGCATCAGAGATCATCCCATGAAGGGACTAGTGCATCAGAGACCATCCCATGAAGGGACCAGTGCATCAGAGACCACCCCATGAAGGGACCAGTGCATCAGAGATCATCCCATGAAGGGACCAGTGCACCCAGAGATCATCCCATGAAGGGACCAGTGCATCACAGCACTCGGATTAGAGGTATGCAAGATCATCCCAGGAAGGGACCAGTGCAGAGATCATCCCATAAAGGGACCAGTGCATCAGAGATCATCCCCATGAAGGGACCAGTGCATCAGAGATCATCCCCATGAAGGGACCAGTGCATCCGATATCATCCCCATGAAGGGACCAGTGCATCAGATATCATCCCATGAAGGGACCAGCGCATCAGAGATCATCCCATGAAGGGACCAGCGCATCAGAGATCATCCCATGAAGGGACCAGTGCATCACTGCACTCAGATTAGAGGTGTGCAAGATCATCCCAAGAAGGGACCAGTGCAGAGATCATCCCATGAAGGGACCAGCGCATCAGATCATCCCATGAAGGGACCAGCGCATCAGAGATCATCCCATGAAAGGACCAGCGCATCAAAGATCATCCCATGAAGGGACCAGCGCATCAAAGATCATCCCATGAAGGGACCAGCGCATCAAAGATCATCCCATGAAGGGACCAGCGCATCAAAGATCATCCCATGAAGGGACCAGTGCATAAGAGATAAGCCCATGAAGGGACCAGTGCATCAGAGATCACCCCATGAAGGGACCAGTGCATCAGAGATCATCCCATGAAGGGACCAGTGCATCAGTGATCATCCCATGAAAGGACCAGTGCATCAGAGATCATCCCATGAAGGGACCAGTCGATCACTGCACTCAGATTAGAGGTATGCAAGATCATCCCATGAAGGGACCAGTGCATCACTGCACTCAGATTAGAGGTATGCAAGATCATCCCATGAAGGGACCAGTGCATCAGAGATCATCCCATAAAGGGATCAGTGCATCAGAGATCATCCTGTGAAGGGACCAGTGCATCAGAGATCATCCCATGAAGGTACCAGTGCATCAGAGATCATCCCATGAAGGGACCAGTGCATCAGAGATCATCCCATGAAGGGACCAGTGCATCAGAGATCATCCCATGAAGGGACCAGTGCATCAGAGATCAACCCATGAAGGGACCAGTGCATCAGAGATCATCGCATGAAGGGACCAGTGCATCAGAGATCATCCCATACAGGGACCAGTGCATCAGAGACCATCCCATACAGGGACCGGTGCATCAAAGACCATCCCATACAGGGACCGGTGCATCAAAGACCATCCCATACAGGGACCGGTGCATCAAAGACCATCCCATACAGGGACCGGTGCATCAAAGACCATCCCATGAAGGGACCGGTGCATCAAAGACCATCCCATGAAGGGACCGGTGCATCAGAGGTCAAGCCATGAAAGGACCGATGCAGAGATCAAACCATGAAGGGACCGATGCAGAGATCAATCCATGAAGGGACAAGTGCATCAAAGGTCATCCCATGAAGGGACCAGTGCATCAAAGCTCATCCCATGATGGGACCAGTGCATAACAGCACTCAGATTAGAGGTATGCAAGATCATTCCATGAAGGGACCAGTGTATCAGAGATCATCCCATGAAGGGACAAGTGCAGAGATCATCCCATGAAGGGACCAGTGCAGAGATCATCCAATGAAGGGACCAGTGCACCAGAGATCATCCCATGAAGGGACCAGTGCATCAGAGATCATCCCATGAAGGGACCAGTGCAGAGATCATCCCATTAAGGGACCAGTGCATCAGAGATCATCCCATGAAGGGACCAGTGCATCAGAGATCATCCCATGAAGGGACCAGTGCATCACAGCACTCAGATTAGAGGTATGCAAGATCATCCCATGAAGGGACCAGTGCATCAGAGATCATCCCATGAAGGGACCAGTGCATCAGAGATGTTCCCCATGAAGTGACCAGAACATCCGAGATCATCCCATGAAGGGACCAGCACAAAGATCATCCCATGAAGGGACCAGTGCATCACAGCACTCGCAATAGAGGTATGCAAGATCATCCCATGAAGGGACCAGTGCATCAGATATCATCCCATGAAGGGACCAGTGCATCAGAGATCATCTCATGAAGGGACCAGTCCATCACTGCACTCAGATTAGAGGTATGCAAGATCATCCCATGAAGGGACCAGTGCATCACTGCACTTAGATTAGAGGTATGCAAGATCATCCCATGAAGGGACCAGTGCATCAGCGATCATCCCATGAAGGGACCAGTGCATCAGAGATCATCCCATAAAGGGACCAGTGCATCAGAGATCATCCCATAAAGGGACCAGTGCATCAGAGATCATCCCCATGAAGGGACCAGTGCATCAGAGATCATCCCCATGAAGGGACCAGTGCATCAGATATCATCCCCACGAAGGGACCAGTGCATCACATATCATCCCATGAAGGGACCAGTGCATCAGATATCATCCCATGAAGGGACCAGTGCATCAGAGAAGCTCATAAAGGGCTGAGTGCATCAGAGATCAGCCCATGAAGGGACCAGTGCATCACTCCACTCAGATTAGAGGTATGCAAGATCATCCCATGAAGGGGCCAGTGCATCACAGCACTCAGATTAGAGGTATGCAAGATGATCCCATGAAGGGACCAGTGCAAAGATCATCCCATGATGGGACCAGTGCATCACAGCACTCAGATTAGAGGTATGCAAGATCACCCCATGAAGGGACCAGTGCATCAGAGATCACCCCATGAAGGGATCAGATATCATCCCATGAAGGGACCAGTGCATCAGAGATCACCCCATGAAGGGATCAGATATCATCCCATGAAGGGACCAGTGCATCAGAGATCATCCCATGAAGGGACCAGTGCATCAGAGATCATCGCATGAAGGGACCAGTGCATCAGAGACCATCCCATACAGGGACCGGTGCATCAAAGCACTCATATTAGAGGTATGCAAGATCATCCCAAGAAGGGACCAAGGCATCAGAGATCATCGCATGAAGGGACCAGGTCATCAGAGATCATCCCATGAAGGGACCAGGGCATCAGAGATCATCCCATGAAGGGACCAGGGCATCAGAGATCATCCCATGAAGGGACCAGGGCATCAGAGATCATCCCATGAAGGGACCAGGGCATCAAAGATCATCCTATTAAGGGACAAGAGATAATCCCATGAAGGGACTAGTGCATCAAAGATTATACCATGAAGGGACCAGTGCATCAGAGATCAATCCATGAAGGGACAAGTGCATCAGAGATCATCCCATGAAGGGACCAGCGCAAAGATCATCCCATGAAGGGACCAGCGCAAAGCTCATCCCATGAAGGGACCAGCGCAAAGATCATCCCATGAAGGGACCAGTGCATCAGAGATCATCCCATGAAGGGACCAGTGCATCAGAGATCATCCCATGAAGGGACCAGCGCATCAGAGATCATCCCATGAAGGGACCAGTGCATCACTGCACTCAGATTAGAGGTACGCAAGATCATCCCATGAAGGGACCAGTGCAGAGATCATCCCATGAAGGGACCAGCGCATCAGATCATCCCATGAAGTGACCAGCGCATCACAGATCATCCCATGAAGGGACCAGCGCATCAGAGATCATCCCATGAAGGGACCAGCGCATCAAAGATCATCCCATGAAGGGACCAGCGCATCAAAGATCATCCCATGAAGGGACCAGTGCATCAGAGATCATCCCATGAAGGGACCAGTGCATCAGAGATCATCCCATGAAGGGACCAGTGCATCAGATATCATCCCCATGAAGGTACCAGTGCATCAGAGATCATCCCATGAAGGGACCAGTGCATCAGAGATCATCGCATGAAGGGACCAGTGCATCAGAGATCATCCCATACAGGGACCGGTGCATCAGAGACCATCCCATACAGGGACCGGTGCATCAAAGACCATCCCATACAGGGACCGGTGCATCAAAGACCATCCCATGAAGGGACCGGTGTATCAGAGGTCAAGCCATGAAGGGACCGATGCAGTGATCAAGCCATGAAGGGACCGATGCAGAGATCAATCCATGAAGGGACAAGTGAATCAAAGGTCATCCCATGAAGGGACAAGAAATCATCCCATGAAGGGACAAGAAATCATCCCATGAAGGGACAAGAAATCATCCCATGAAGGGACTAGTGCATCAAAGATCATCCCATGAAGGGACCAGTGCATCAAAGATCATCCCATGATGGGACCAGTGCTTCACAGCACTCAGATTAGAGGTATGCAAGATCATCCCATGAAGGGACGAGTGCATCAGAGATCATCCCATGAAGGGACTAGTGCATCAGAGACCATCCCATGAAGGGACCAGTGCATCAGAGACCACCCCATGAAGGGACCAGTGCATCAGAGATCATCCCATGAAGGGACCAGTGCACCCAGAGATCATCCCATGAAGGGACCAGTGCATCACAGCACTCGGATTAGAGGTATGCAAGATCATCCCAGGAAGGGACCAGTGCAGAGATCATCCCATAAAGGGACCAGTGCATCAGAGATCATCCCCATGAAGGGACCAGTGCATCAGAGATCATCCCCATGAAGGGACCAGTGCATCCGATATCATCCCCATGAAGGGACCAGTGCATCAGATATCATCCCATGAAGGGACCAGTGCATCAGAGATCATCCCATGAAGGGACCAGTGCATCAGAGATCATCCCATGAAGGGACCAGTGCATCAGAGGTCAACCCATGAAGGGAAAAGATATCATCCCATGAAGGGACCAGTGCATCAGATATCATCCCATGAAGGGACCAGTGCATCAGATATCATCCGATGAAGGGACCAGTGCATCAGAGATCATCCCATGAAGGGACCAGTGCATCAGAGATCATCCCATGAAGGGACCAGTGCATCAGAGATCATCCCATGAAGGGACCAGTGCATCAGAGGTCAACCCATGAAGGGAAAAGATATCATCCCATGAAGGGACCAGTGCATCAGATATCATCCCATGAAGGGACCAGTGCATCAGAAATCATCCCATGAAGGTACCAGTGCATCAGAGATCAATCCATGAAGGGACAAATGCATCAGAGATCATCCCATGAAGGGACCAGAGCATCAGAGATCATCTCATGAAGGGACAAGAGATAATCCCATGAAGGGACTAGTGCATCAAAGATTATACCATGAAGGGACCAGTGCATCAGAGATCAATCCATGAAGGGACAAGTGCATCAGAGATCATCCCATGAAGGGACCAGCGCAAAGATCATCCCATGAAGGGACCAGCGCAAAGATCATCCCATGAAGGGACCAGCGCAAAGATCATCCCATGAAGGGACCAGGGTATCAGAGATCATCCCATGAAGGGACCTGGGCATCAGAGATCATCCCATGAAGAGACCAGGGCATCAGAGATCATCCCATGAAGGGACCAGGGCATCAGAGTTCATCCCATGAAGGGACCAGGGCATCAAAGATCATCCTATGAAGGGACAAGAGATAATCCCATGAAGGGACTAGTGCATCAAAGATTATACCATGAAGGGACCAGCGCATCAGAGATCAATCCATGAAGGGACAAGTGCATCAGAGATCATCCCATGAAGGAACCAGCGCATCAGAGATCATCCCATGAAGAGACAAGCGCATCAGAGATCATCCCATGAAGGGACCAGTGGCATCACTGCACTCAGATTAGAGGTATGTAAGATCATCCCATGAAGGGACCAGTGCAGAGATCATTCCATGAAGGGACCAGCGCATCAGAGATCATCCCATGAAGGGACCAGCGCATCAGAGATCATCCCATGAAGGGACCAGCGCATCAAAGATCATCCCATGAAGGGACCAGCGCATCAGATATCAGCCCATGAAGGGACCAGTGCATCAGAGATCATCCCATGAAGAGACCAGTGCATCAGAGATAAGCCCATGAAGGGACCAGTGCATCAGAGATCATTTCATGAAGGGACCAGTGCATTAGAGATCATCCCATGAAGGGACCAGTGCATCAGAGATCATCCCATGAAGGGACCAGTGCATCAGAGATCATCCCATACAGGGACCAGTGCATCAGAGATCATCCCATACAAGGACCAGTGCATCAGAGATCATCCCATACAGGGACCAGTGCTTCAGAGATCATCCCATACAGGGACCGGTGCATAAAAGTCCATCCCATACAGGGACCGGTGCATCAAAGACCATCCCATACAGGGACCGGTGCATTAAAGACCATCCCATACAGGGACCGGTGCATCAAAGACCATCCCATACAGGGACCGGTGCATCAAAGACCATCCCATACAGGGACCGGTGCATCAAAGACCATCCCATGAAGGGACCGGTGCATCAAAGACCATCCCATGAAGGGACCGGTGCATCAGAGGTCAAGCCATGAAGGGACCGATGTAGAGATCAAGCCATGAAGGGACCGATGCAGAGATCAAGCCATGAAGGGACAAGTGCATCAAAGATCATCCCATGAAGGGACAAGAAATCATCCCATGAAGGGACAAGAAATCATCCCATGAAGGGACTAGTGCATCAAATATCATCCCATGAAGGGACCAGTGCATCAAAGATCATCCCATGATGGGACCAGTGCATCACAGCACTCAGATTAGAGGTATGCAAGATCATCCCATGAAGGGACCAGTGCATCAGAGACCATCCCATGAAGGGACCAGTGCATCAGAGATCATCCCATGAAGGGACCAGTGCATCAGAGATCACCCCATGAAGGGAGCAGTGCACCCAGAGATCATCCCATGAAGGGACCAGTGCATCACAGCACGCAGATTAGAGGTATGCAAGATCATCCCATGAAGGGACCAGTGCAAAGATCATCACATGAAGGGACCAGTGCATCAGAGGTCAACCCATGTTGGGACCAGTGCAGCAAAGATCATCCCATGAAGAAAGCAGTGCATCAAAGATCATCCCATGAAGAAAGCAGTGCATCAAAGATTATCCCATGAAGGGACCAGTGCATCAGAGATCATCCCATGAATGGACCAGTGCATCACAGCACTCAGATTAGAGGTATGCAAGATCATCCCATGAAGGGACCAGGGCATCAGAGATCATCCCATGAAGGGACCAGGGCATCAGAGATCATCCCATGAAGGGACCAGTGCATCAGAGATCATCCCATGAAGGGACCAGTGCATCAGAGATTATCCCATGAAGGGACCAGCGCATCAGAGATCATCCCATGAAGGGACCAGCGCATCAGAGATCATCCCATGAAGGGACCAGCGCACCAGAGATGATCCCATGAAGGGACCAGTGCATCAGAGATCATCCCATGAAGGGACCAGTGCATCAGAGATGTTCCCCATGAAGTGACCAGAACATCCTAGATCATCCCATGAAGTGACCAGCGCAAAGATCATCCCATGAAGGGACCAGTGCATCACAGCACTCGCAATAGAGGTATGCAAGATCATCCCATGAAGGGACCAGTGCATCAGATATCATCCCATGAAGGGATCAGTGCATCCGAGATCATCTCATGAAGGGACCAGTGCATCCGAGATCATCTCATGAAGGGACCAGTGCATCAGCGATCATCCCATGAAGGGACCAGTGCATCAGAGATCATCCCATAAAGGGACCAGTGCATCAGAGATCATCCCATAAAGGGACCAGTGCATCAGAGATCATCCCATAAAGGGACCAGTGCATCAGAGGTCATCCCCATGAAGGGACCAGTGCATCAGATATCATCCCCATGAAGGGACCAGTGCATCAGATATCATCCCCATGAAGGGACCAGTGCATCAGATATCATCCCCATGAAGGGACCAGTGCATCAGATATCATCCCATGAAGGGACCAGTGCATCAGAGATCAGCCCATGAAGGGACCAGTGCATCACTGCACTCAGATTAGAGGTATGCAAGATCATCCCATGAAGGGACCAGTGCATCAGAGATCATCCCATAAATGAACCAGTGCATCAGATCATCCCATGAAGGGACCAGTGCATCAGATCATCCCATGAAGGGACCAGTGCATCAGAGAACATCCCATGAAGGGACCAGTGCATCAGAGATCATCCCATGAAGGGACCAGTGCATCACAGCACTCAGATTAGAGGTATGCAAGATGATCCCATGAAGGGACCAGTGCAAAGATCATCCCATGATGGGACCAGTGAATCACAGCACTCAGATTAGAGGTATGCAAGATCACCCCATGAAGGGACCAGTGTATCAGAGATCATCCCATGAAGGGATCAGATATCATCCCATGAAGGGCCCAGTGCATCAAAGATCATCCCATGAAGGGACCAGTGCATCACAGCACTCAGATTAGAGGTATGCAAAATCATCCCATGAAGGGACCAGTGCATCAGAGATCATCCCATGAAGGGACCAGTGCATCAGATCATCCCATGAAGGGACAAGTGCATCAGAGATCATCCCATGAAGGGACCAGTGCATCACAGCACGCAGATTAGAGGTATGCAAGATCATCCCATGAAGGGACCAGTGCAAAGATCATCACATGAAGGGACCAGTGCATCAGAGGTCAACCCATGAAGGGACCAGTGCAGCAAAGATCATCCCATGAAGAAAGCAGTGCATCAAAGATCATCCCATGAAGAAAGCAGTGCATCAAAGATCATCCCATGAAGAAACCAGTGCATCAAAGATCATCCCATGAAGGGACCAGTGCATCAGAGATCATCCCATGAAGGGACCAGTGCAGAGATCATCCCATGAAGGGACCAGTGCAGAGATCATCCCATGAAGGGACAAGTGCTTCAGAGATCATCCCATGAAGGAACCAGTGCATCAGAGATCATCCCATGAAAACAAGCGCATCAAAGATCATCCCATGAAGGGACCAGTGCATCACTGCACTCAGATTAGAGGTATGCAAGATCATCCCATGAAGGGACCAGTGCATCAGAGCACTCAGATTAGAGGTATGCAAGATCCCATGAAGGGACCAGTGCACCAGAGATCATCCCATGAAGGGACCAGTGCAGAGATCATCCCATGAAGGGACCAGTGCATCAGAGATCATCCCATGAAGGGACCAGTGCATCAGAGATCATCCCATGAAGGGACCAGTGCATCAGAGATCATCCCATGAAGGGACCAGTGCATCAGAGATCATCCCATGAAGGGATGAGCGCATCAGAGATTATCCCATGAAGGGACCAGTGCATCAGAGATCATCCAATGAAAGGACCAGTGCATCACAGCTCAGATTAGAGGAATGCAAGATCATCCCATGAAGGGACCAGTGCATCAGAGATCATCCCATGAAGGGACCAGTGCATCACAGCACTCAGATTAGAGGTATGCAAGATCATCCCATGAAGGGACCAGTGCAGAGATCTTCCCATGAAGGGACCAGTGCATCACTGCACTCAGATTAGAGGTATGCAAGATCATCCCATGAAGGGACCAGTGCATAAGAGACCATCCCATGAAGGGACCAGTGCATCAGAGATTATCCCATGAAGGGACCAGTGCACCCAGAGATCATCCCATGAAGGGACCAGTGCATCACAGCACTCGGATTAGAGGTATGCAAGATCATCCCATGAAGGGACCAGTGCAGAGATCATCCCATGAAGGGACCAGCGCATCAGAGATCATCCCATGAAGGGACCAGTGCATCAGAAGTCAACCCATGAATGGACCAGTGCACCAGAGATCATTCCATGAAGGGACTAGTGCATCAAATATCATCCCATGAAGGGACCAGTGCATCAAAGATCATCCCATGATGGGACCAGTGCATCACAGCACTCAGATTAGAGGTATGCAAGATCATCCCATGAAGGGACGAGTGCATCAGAGACCATCCCATGAAGGGATCAGTGCATCAGAGATCATCCCATGAAGGGACCAGTGCATCAGAGATCACCCCATGAAGGGACCAGTGCACCCAGAGATCATCCCATGAAGGGACCAGTGCATCACAGCACTCTGATTAGAGGTATGCAAGATCATCCCATGAAGGGACCAGTGCATCAGAGATCATCCCATGAAGGGACCAGTGCATCAGAGATTATCCCATGAAGGGACCAGCGCATCAGAGATCATCCCATGAAGGGACCAGCGCATCAGAGATCATCCCATGAAGGGACCAGCGCACCAGAGATGATCCCATGAAGGGACCAGTGCAGAGATCTTCCCATGAAGGGACCAGTGCATCACTGCACTCAGATTAGAGGTATGCAAGATCATCCCATGAAGGGACCAGTGCATCAGAGACCATCCCATGAAGGGACCAGTGCATCAGAGATTATCCCATGAAGGGACCAGTGCACCCAGAGATCATCCCATGAAGGGACCAGTGCATCACAGCACTCGGATTAGAGGTATGCAAGATCATCCCATGAAGGGACCAGTGCAGAGATCATCCCATGAAGGGACCTGCGCATCAGAGATCATCCCATGAAGGGACCAGTGCATCAGAAGTCAACCCATGAATGGACCAGTGCACCAGAGATCATCCCATGAAGGGACCAGTGCATCAGAGATCATCCCATGAAGGGACCAGCGCATCAGAGATCATCCCATGAAGGGACCAGTGCATCAGAGATCATCCCATGAAGGGACCAGTGCATCAGAGATCATCCCATGAAGGGACCAGTGCAAAGATAATCCCATGAAGGGACCAGTGCATCAGAGATCATCCCATGAAGGGACAAGTGCATCAGAGATAATCCTCATGAAGGGACCAGTGCATCAGAGGTCCCATGAAGGGACCAGTGCATCAGAGGTCCCATGAAGGGACCAGTGCATCACTGCACTCAGATTAGAGGTATGCAAGATCATCCCATGAAGGGACCAGCGCATCAGAGATCATCCCATGAAGGGACCAGCACATCAGAGATCATCCCATGAAGGGACCCGTGCACCAAAGATCATCCCATGAAGGGACTAGTGCAGCAGACATCATCCCATGAAGGGACCAGTGCATCAGCTGATATCACATGAAGGGACCAGTGCATCAGAGATAAGCCCGTGAAGGGCTGCGTGCATCAGAGATCATCCCATGAAGGGACCAGCGCAAAGATCATCCCATGAAGGGACCAGTGCAACACAGCACTCAGATTAGAGATATGCAAGATCCCATGAAGGGACCAGTGCAGAGATCATCCCATGAAGGGACCAGTGCATCAGAGATCATCCCATGAAGGGACCAGTGCATCAGAGATCATCCCATGAAAACCAGCGCATCAAAGATCGTCCCATGAAGGGACCAGTGCATCACTGCACTTAGATTAGAGGTATGCAAGACCATCCCATGAAGGGACCAGTGCATCAGAGATCATCCCATGAAGGGACCAGTGCATCAGAGATCATCCCAATGAAGGGAGCAGTGCATCAGATATCATCCCCATGAAGGGAGCACTGCATCAGATATCATCCCCATGAAGGGAGCAGTGCATCAGAGGTCCCATGAAGGGACCAGTGCATCAGAGGTCCCATGAAGGGACCAGTGCATCAGAGGTCCCATGAAGGGACCAGTGCATCAAAGATCATCCCATGAACGGAATAGTGCAGAGATCATCCCATGAAGGGACCAGTGCATCAGAGATCATCCCATGAAGGGACCACTGCATCAGAGATCATCCCATGAAGGGACCACTGCATCAGAGATCATCCCATGAAGGGACCACTGCATCAGAGATCATCCCATGAAGGGACCACTGCATCAGAGATCATCCCATGAAGGGACCAGTGCATCAAAGATCATCCCATGATGGGACCAGTGCATCACAGCACTCAGATTAGAGGTATGCAAGATCATCCCATGAAGGGACGAGTGCATCAGAGACCATCCCATGAAGGGACCAGTGCATCAGAGATCATCCCATGAAGGGACCAGTGCATCAGAGATCACCCCATGAAGGGACCAGTGCACCCAGAGATCATCCCATGAAGGGACCAGTGCATCACAGCACTCTGATTAGAGGTATGCAAGATCATCCCATGAAGGGACCAGTGCATCAGAGATCATCCCATGAAGGGACCAGTGCATCAGAGATTATCCCATGAAGGGACCAGCGCATCAGAGATCATCCCATGAAGGGACCAGCGCATCAGAGATCATCCCATGAAGGGACCAGCGCACCAGAGATGATCCCATGAAGGGACCAGTGCAGAGATCTTCCCATGAAGGGACCAGTGCATCACTGCACTCAGATTAGAGGTATGCAAGATCATCCCATGAAGGGACCAATGCATCAGAGACCAACCCATGAAGGGACCAGTGCATCAGAGATTATCCCATGAAGGGACCAGTGCACCCAGAGATCATCCCATGAAGGGACCAGTGCATCACAGCACTCGGATTAGAGGTATGCAAGATCATCCCATGAAGGGACCAGTGCAGAGATCATCCCATGAAGGGACCTGCGCATCAGAGATCATCCCATGAAGGGACCAGTGCATCAGAAGTCAACCCATGAATGGACCAGTGCACCAGAGATCATCCCATGAAGGGACCAGTGCATCAGAGATCATCCCATGAAGGGACCAGCGCATCAGAGATCATCCCATGAAGGGACCAGTGCATCAGAGATCATCCCATGAAGGGACCAGTGCATCAGAGATCATCCCATGAAGGGACCAGTGCAAAGATAATCCCATGAAGGGACCAGTGCATCAGAGATCATCCCATGAAGGGACAAGTGCATCAGAGATAATCCTCATGAAGGGACCAGTGCATCAGAGGTCCCATGAAGGGACCAGTGCATCAGAGGTCCCATGAAGGGACCAGTGCATCACTGCACTCAGATTAGAGGTATGCAAGATCATCCCATGAAGGGACCAGCGCATCAGAGATCATCCCATGAAGGGACCAGCACATCAGAGATCATCCCATGAAGGGACCCGTGCACCAAAGATCATCCCATGAAGGGACTAGTGCATCAGAGATCATCCCATGAAGGGACCAGCGCAAAGATCATCCCATGAAGGGACCAGTGCAACACAGCACTCAGATTAGAGATATGCAAGATCCCATGAAGGGACCAGTGCAGAGATCATCCCATGAAGAGACCAGTGCATCAGAGATCATCCCATGAAGGGACCAGTGCATCAGAGATCATCCCATGAAAACCAGCGCATCAAAGATCGTCCCATGAAGGGACCAGTGCATCACTGCACTTAGATTAGAGGTATGCAAGACCATCCCATGAAGGGACCAGTGCATCAGAGATCATCCCATGAAGGGACCAGTGCATCAGAGATCATCCCAATGAAGGGAGCAGTGCATCAGATATCATCCCCATGAAGGGAGCAGTGCATCAGATATCATCCCAATGAAGGGAGCAGTGCATCAGAGGTCCCATGAAGGGACCAGTGCATCAGAGGTCCCATGAAGGGACCAGTGCATCAGAGGTCCCATGAAGGGACCAGTGCATCAAAGATCATCCCATGAACGGAATAGTGCAGAGATCATCCCATGAAGGGACCAGTGCATCAGAGTTCATCCCATGAATGGACCAGTGCACTAGAGATCATCCCATGAAGGGACCAGTGCATCAGAGATCATCCCATGAAGGGACCAGCGCATCAGAGATCATCCCATGAAGGGACCAGCGCATCAGAGATCATCCCATGAAGGGACCAGCGCATCAGAGATCATCCCATGAAGGGACCAGCGCATCAGAGATTATCCCATGAAGGGACCAGCGCATCAGAGATCATCCCATGAAGGGACCAGTGCATCAGAGATCATCCCATGAAGGGACCAGTGCATCAGAGATCATCCCATGAAGGGACCAGTGCAGAGACCATCCCATGAAGGGGCCAGTGCATCACAGCACTCAGATTAGAGGTATGCAAGATCATCCCATGAAGGGACCAGTGCATCAGAGGTCAACCCATGAAGGGACCAGTGCATAGGAGGTCAACCCATGAAGGGACCAGTGCATAAGAGGTCAACCCATGAAGGGAAATGAAATCATCCCATGAAGGGTGTAGTGCAAAGATCATCCCATGAAGGGACCAGTGCATCACAGCACCCAGATTAGAGGTGTGCGAGATCATCCCATGAAGGGACCAGTGCATCAGAGATCAGCCCATGAAGGGACCAGTGCATCAGAGATCAGCCCATGAAGGGACCAGTGCATCAGAGATCATCCCATGAAGGGACCAGCGCATCAGAGATCATCCCATGAAGGGACCAGTGCATCAGAGATCAGCCCATGAAGGGACCAGCGCATCAACGATCATCCCATGAAGGGACCAGCGCATCAACGATCATCCCATGAAGGGACCAGTGCATCAGTGATCATCCCATGAAAGGACCAGGGCATCAGATCATCCCATGAAGGGACCAGGGCATCAGAGATCATCCCATGAAGGGACCAGTGCAGAGGTCATCCCATGAAGGGACCAGTGCATCAGAGATCAGATCATGAAGGGACCAGTGCATCAGAGATCAGATCATGAAGGGACCAGTGCATCAGAGATCAGCCCATGAAGGGACCAGTGCATCGACGATCATCCCATGAAGGGACCAGCGCATCAACGATCATCCCATGAAGGGACCAGTGCATCAGATCATCCCATGAAGGGACCAGTGCATCAGAGATCATCCCATGAAGGGACCAGCGCATCGAGGATCATCCCATGAAGGGACCAGCGCATTGAGGATCATCCCATGAAGGGACCAGCACATCGAGGATCATCCCATGAAGGGACCAGCGCATCACAGCACTCAGATTAGAGGTATACAAGATCATCCCATGAAGGGACCAGTGCAGAGACCATCCCATGAAGGGACCAGTGCATCAAAGACCATCCCATGAAGGGACCAGTGCATCAAAGATCGTCCCATGAAGGGACCAGCGCATCACAGCACTCAGATTAGAGGTATGCAAGATCATCCCATGAAGGGACCAGCGCATCAGCCATCATCCCATGAAGGGACCAGCGCATCAGCCATCATCCCATGAAGGGACCAGCGCATCAGCCATCATCCCATGAAGGGACCAGCGCATCAGCCATCATCCCATGAAGGGACCAGCGCATCAGCCATCATCCCATGAAGGGACCAGCGCATCAGCCATCATCCCATGGAGGGACCAGCGCATCAGCCATCATCCCATGGAGGGACCAGCGCATCAGAGATCATCCCATGAAGGGACCAGTGCATCAGAGATCATCCCATATAGAGACCAGCGATCATCCCATATAGGGACCAGCGATCATCCCATGGAGGGACCAGCCATCATCCCATGGAGGGACCAGCCATCATCCCATGGAGGGACCAGCGATCATCCCAAGGAGGGACCAGCGATCATCCCAAGGAGGGACCAGCGATCATCCCAAGGAGGGACCAGCGATCATCCCAAGGAGGGACCAGCGATCATCCCAAGGAGGGACCAGCGATCATCCCAAGGAGGGACCAGCGATCATCCCAAGGAGGGACCAGCGATCATCCCAAGGAGGGACCAGAGATCATTCCAAGGAGGGACCAGCGATCATCCCAAGGAGGGACCAGCGATCATCCCAAGGAGGGACCAGCGATCATCCCATCCCATGAAGGGACCAGCGCATCAGAGATCATCCCATGAAGGGACCAGCGCATCAGAGATCATCCCATGAAGGGACCAGCGCATCAGAGATTATCCCATGAAGGGACCAGCGCATCAGAGATCATCCCATGAAGGGACCAGTGCATCAGAGATCATCCCATGAAGGGACCAGTGCATCAGAGATCATCCCATGAAGGGACCAGTGCAGAGACCATCCCATGAAGGGGCCAGTGCATCACAGCACTCAGATTAGAGGTATGCAAGATCATCCCATGAAGGGACCAGTGCATCAGAGGTCAACCCATGAAGGGACCAGTGCATAGGAGGTCAACCCATGAAGGGACCAGTGCATAAGAGGTCAACCCATGAAGGGAAATGAAATCATCCCATGAAGGGTGTAGTGCAAAGATCGTCCCATGAAGGGACCAGTGCATCACTGCACTTAGATTAGAGGTATGCAAGACCATCCCATGAAGGGACCAGTGCATCAGAGATCATCCCATGAAGGGACCAGTGCATCAGAGATCATCCCAATGAAGGGAGCAGTGCATCAGATATCATCCACATGAAGGGAGAAGTGCATCAGATATCATCCCCATGAAGGGAGCAGTGCATCAGAGGTCCCATGAAGGGACCAGTGCATCAGAGGTCCCATGAAGGGACCAGTGCATCAGAGGTCCCATGAAGGGACCAGTGCATCAAAGATCATCCCATGAACGGAATAGTGCAGAGATCATCCCATGAAGGGACCAGTGCATCAGAGATCATCCCATGAAGGGACCACTGCATCAGAGATCATCCCATGAAGGGACCACTGCATCAGAGATCATCCCATGAAGGGACCACTGCATCAGAGATCATCCCATGAAGGGACCACTGCATCAGAGATCATCCCATGAAGGGACCAGTGCATCAAAGATCATCCCATGATGGGACCAGTGCATCACAGCACTCAGATTAGAGGTATGCAAGATCATCCCATGAAGGGACGAGTGCATCAGAGACCATCCCATGAAGGGACCAGTGCATCAGAGATCATCCCATGAAGGGACCAGTGCATCAGAGATCACCCCATGAAGGGACCAGTGCACCCAGAGATCATCCCATGAAGGGACCAGTGCATCACAGCACTCTGATTAGAGGTATGCAAGATCATCCCATGAAGGGACCAGTGCATCAGAGATCATCCCATGAAGGGACCAGTGCATCAGAGATTATCCCATGAAGGGACCAGCGCATCAGAGATCATCCCATGAAGGGACCAGCGCATCAGAGATCATCCCATGAAGGGACCAGCGCACCAGAGATGATCCCATGAAGGGACCAGTGCAGAGATCTTCCCATGAAGGGACCAGTGCATCACTGCACTCAGATTAGAGGTATGCAAGATCATCCCATGAAGGGACCAATGCATCAGAGACCATCCCATGAAGGGACCAGTGCATCAGAGATTACCCCATGAAGGGACCAGTGCACCCAGAGATCATCCCATGAAGGGACCAGTGCATCACAGCACTCGGATTAGAGGTATGCAAGATCATCCCATGAAGGGACCAGTGCAGAGATCATCCCATGAAGGGACCTGCGCATCAGAGATCATCCCATGAAGGGACCAGTGCATCAGAAGTCAACCCATGAATGGACCAGTGCACCAGAGATCATCCCATGAAGGGACCAGTGCATCAGAGATCATCCCATGAAGGGACCAGCGCATCAGAGATCATCCCATGAAGGGACCAGTGCATCAGAGATCATCCCATGAAGGGACCAGTGCATCAGAGATCATCCCATGAAGGGACCAGTGCAAAGATAATCCCATGAAGGGACCAGTGCATCAGAGATCATCCCATGAAGGGACAAGTGCATCAGAGATAATCCTCATGAAGGGACCAGTGCATCAGAGGTCCCATGAAGGGACCAGTGCATCAGAGGTCCCATGAAGGGACCAGTGCATCACTGCACTCAGATTAGAGGTATGCAAGATCATCCCATGAAGGGACCAGCGCATCAGAGATCATCCCATGAAGGGACCAGCACATCAGAGATCATCCCATGAAGGGACCCGTGCACCAAAGATCATCCCATGAAGGGACTAGTGCAGCAGAGATCATCCCATGAAGGGACCAGTGCATCACAGCACCCAGATTAGAGGTGTGCGAGATCATCCCATGAAGGGACCAGTGCATCAGAGATCAGCCCATGAAGGGACCAGTGCATCAGAGATCAGCCCATGAAGGGACCAGTGCATCAGAGATCATCCCATGAAGGGACCAGCGCATCAGAGATCAGCCCATGAAGGGACCAGCGCATCAACGATCATCCCATGAAGGGACCAGCGCATCAACGATCATCCCATGAAGGGACCAGTGCATCAGTGATCATCCCATGAAAGGACCAGGGCATCAGATCATCCCATGAAGGGACCAGGGCATCAGAGATCATCCCATGAAGGGACCAGTGCAGAGGTCATCCCATGAAGGGACCAGTGCAGAGGTCATCCCATGAAGGGACCAGTGCATCAGAGATCAGATCATGAAGGGACCAGTGCATCAGAGATCAGATCATGAAGGGACCAGTGCATCAGAGATCAGCCCATGAAGGGACCAGTGCATCGACGATCATCCCATGAAGGGACCAGCGCATCAACGATCATCCCATGAAGGGACCAGTGCATCAGATCATCCCATGAAGGGACCAGTGCATCAGAGATCATCCCATGAAGGGACCAGCGCATCGAGGATCATCCCATGAAGGGACCAGCGCATTGAGGATCATCCCATGAAGGGACCAGCACATCGAGGATCATCCCATGAAGGGACCAGCGCATCACAGCACTCAGATTAGAGGTATACAAGATCATCCCATGAAGGGACCAGTGCAGAGACCATCCCATGAAGGGACCAGTGCATCAAAGACCATCCCATGAAGGGACCAGTGCATCAAAGATCGTCCCATGAAGGGACCAGCGCATCACAGCACTCAGATTAGAGGTATGCAAGATCATCCCATGAAGGGACCAGCGCATCAGCCATCATCCCATGAAGGGACCAGCGCATCAGCCATCATCCCATGAAGGGACCAGCGCATCAGCCATCATCCCATGAAGGGACCAGCGCATCAGCCATCATCCCATGAAGGGACCAGCGCATCAGCCATCATCCCATGAAGGGACCAGCGCATCAGCCATCATCCCATGGAGGGACCAGCGCATCAGCCATCATCCCATGGAGGGACCAGCGCATCAGAGATCATCCCATGAAGGGACCAGTGCATCAGAGATCATCCCATATAGAGACCAGCGATCATCCCATATAGGGACCAGCGATCATCCCATGGAGGGACCAGCCATCATCCCATGGAGGGACCAGCCATCATCCCATGGAGGGACCAGCGATCATCCCAAGGAGGGACCAGCGATCATCCCAAGGAGGGACCAGCGATCATCCCAAGGAGGGACCAGCGATCATCCCAAGGAGGGACCAGCGATCATCCCAAGGAGGGACCAGCGATCATCCCAAGGAGGGACCAGCGATCATCCCAAGGAGGGACCAGCGATCATCCCAAGGAGGGACCAGAGATCATTCCAAGGAGGGACCAGCGATCATCCCAAGGAGGGACCAGCGATCATCCCAAGGAGGGACCAGCGATCATCCCATCCCATGAAGGGACCAGCGCATCAGAGATCATCCCATGAAGGGACCAGCGCATCAGAGATCATCCCATGAAGGGACCAGCGCATCAGAGATTATCCCATGAAGGGACCAGCGCATCAGAGATCATCCCATGAAGGGACCAGTGCATCAGAGATCATCCCATGAAGGGACCAGTGCATCAGAGATCATCCCATGAAGGGACCAGTGCAGAGACCATCCCATGAAGGGGCCAGTGCATCACAGCACTCAGATTAGAGGTATGCAAGATCATCCCATGAAGGGACCAGTGCATCAGAGGTCAACCCATGAAGGGACCAGTGCATAGGAGGTCAACCCATGAAGGGACCAGTGCATAAGAGGTCAACCCATGAAGGGAAATGAAATCATCCCATGAAGGGTGTAGTGCAAAGATCGTCCCATGAAGGGACCAGTGCATCACTGCACTTAGATTAGAGGTATGCAAGACCATCCCATGAAGGGACCAGTGCATCAGAGATCATCCCATGAAGGGACCAGTGCATCAGAGATCATCCCAATGAAGGGAGCAGTGCATCAGATATCATCCACATGAAGGGAGAAGTGCATCAGATATCATCCCCATGAAGGGAGCAGTGCATCAGAGGTCCCATGAAGGGACCAGTGCATCAGAGGTCCCATGAAGGGACCAGTGCATCAGAGGTCCCATGAAGGGACCAGTGCATCAAAGATCATCCCATGAACGGAATAGTGCAGAGATCATCCCATGAAGGGACCAGTGCATCAGAGATCATCCCATGAAGGGACCACTGCATCAGAGATCATCCCATGAAGGGACCACTGCATCAGAGATCATCCCATGAAGGGACCACTGCATCAGAGATCATCCCATGAAGGGACCACTGCATCAGAGATCATCCCATGAAGGGACCAGTGCATCAAAGATCATCCCATGATGGGACCAGTGCATCACAGCACTCAGATTAGAGGTATGCAAGATCATCCCATGAAGGGACGAGTGCATCAGAGACCATCCCATGAAGGGACCAGTGCATCAGAGATCATCCCATGAAGGGACCAGTGCATCAGAGATCACCCCATGAAGGGACCAGTGCACCCAGAGATCATCCCATGAAGGGACCAGTGCATCACAGCACTCTGATTAGAGGTATGCAAGATCATCCCATGAAGGGACCAGTGCATCAGAGATCATCCCATGAAGGGACCAGTGCATCAGAGATTATCCCATGAAGGGACCAGCGCATCAGAGATCATCCCATGAAGGGACCAGCGCATCAGAGATCATCCCATGAAGGGACCAGCGCACCAGAGATGATCCCATGAAGGGACCAGTGCAGAGATCTTCCCATGAAGGGACCAGTGCATCACTGCACTCAGATTAGAGGTATGCAAGATCATCCCATGAAGGGACCAATGCATCAGAGACCATCCCATGAAGGGACCAGTGCATCAGAGATTACCCCATGAAGGGACCAGTGCACCCAGAGATCATCCCATGAAGGGACCAGTGCATCACAGCACTCGGATTAGAGGTATGCAAGATCATCCCATGAAGGGACCAGTGCAGAGATCATCCCATGAAGGGACCTGCGCATCAGAGATCATCCCATGAAGGGACCAGTGCATCAGAAGTCAACCCATGAATGGACCAGTGCACCAGAGATCATCCCATGAAGGGACCAGTGCATCAGAGATCATCCCATGAAGGGACCAGCGCATCAGAGATCATCCCATGAAGGGACCAGTGCATCAGAGATCATCCCATGAAGGGACCAGTGCATCAGAGATCATCCCATGAAGGGACCAGTGCAAAGATAATCCCATGAAGGGACCAGTGCATCAGAGATCATCCCATGAAGGGACAAGTGCATCAGAGATAATCCTCATGAAGGGACCAGTGCATCAGAGGTCCCATGAAGGGACCAGTGCATCAGAGGTCCCATGAAGGGACCAGTGCATCACTGCACTCAGATTAGAGGTATGCAAGATCATCCCATGAAGGGACCAGCGCATCAGAGATCATCCCATGAAGGGACCAGCACATCAGAGATCATCCCATGAAGGGACCCGTGCACCAAAGATCATCCCATGAAGGGACTAGTGCAGCAGAGATCATCCCATGAAGGGACCAGTGCATCAGCTGATATCACATGAAGGGACCAGTGCATCAGAGATAAGCCCGTGAAGGGCTGCGTGCATCAGAGATCATCCCATGAAGGGACCAGCGCAAAGATCATCCCATGAAGGGACCAGTGCAACACAGCACTCAGATTAGAGATATGCAAGATCCCATGAAGGGACCAGTGCAGAGATCATCCCATGAAGGGACCAGTGCATCAGAGATCATCCCATGAAGGGACCAGTGCGTCAGAGATCATCCCATGAAAACCAGCGCATCAAAGATCGTCCCATGAAGGGACCAGTGCATCACTGCACTTAGATTAGAGGTATGCAAGACCATCCCATGAAGGGACCAGTGCATCAGAGATCATCCCATGAAGGGACCAGTGCATCAGAGATCATCCCAATGAAGGGAGCAGTGCATCAGATATCATCCCCATGAAGGGAGCAGTGCATCAGATATCATCCCCATGAAGGGAGCAGTGCATCAGAGGTCCCATGAAGGGACCAGTGCATCAGAGGTCCCATGAAGGGACCAGTGCATCAGAGGTCCCATGAAGGGACCAGTGCATCAAAGATCATCCCATGAACGGAATAGTGCAGAGATCATCCCATGAAGGGACCAGTGCATCAGAGTTCATCCCATGAATGGACCAGTGCACAAGAGATCATCCCATGAAGGGACCAGTGCATCAGAGATCATCCCATGAAGGGACCAGCGCATCAGAGATCATCCCATGAAGGGACCAGCGCATCAGAGATCATCCCATGAAGGGACCAGCGCATCAGAGATCATCCCATGAAGGGACCAGCGCATCAGAGATTATCCCATGAAGGGACCAGCGCATCAGAGATCATCCCATGAAGGGACCAGTGCATCAGAGATCATCCCATGAAGGGACCAGTGCATCAGAGATCATCCCATGAAGGGACCAGTGCAGAGACCATCCCATGAAGGGGCCAGTGCATCACAGCACTCAGATTAGAGGTATGCAAGATCATCCCATGAAGGGACCAGTGCATCAGAGGTCAACCCATGAAGGGACCAGTGCATAGGAGGTCAACCCATGAAGGGACCAGTGCATAAGAGGTCAACCCATGAAGGGAAATGAAATCATCCCATGAAGGGTGTAGTGCAAAGATCATCCCATGAAGGGACCAGTGCATCACAGCACCCAGATTAGAGGTGTGCGAGATCATCCCATGAAGGGACCAGTGCATCAGAGATCAGCCCATGAAGGGACCAGTGCATCAGAGATCAGCCCATGAAGGGACCAGTGCATCAGAGATCATCCCATGAAGGGACCAGCGCATCAGAGATCAGCCCATGAAGGGACCAGCGCATCAACGATCATCCCATGAAGGGACCAGCGCATCAACGATCATCCCATGAAGGGACCAGTGCATCAGTGATCATCCCATGAAAGGACCAGGGCATCAGATCATCCCATGAAGGGACCAGGGCATCAGAGATCATCCCATGAAGGGACCAGTGCAGAGGTCATCCCATGAAGGGACCAGTGCAGAGGTCATCCCATGAAGGGACCAGTGCATCAGAGATCAGATCATGAAGGGACCAGTGCATCAGAGATCAGATCATGAAGGGACCAGTGCATCAGAGATCAGCCCATGAAGGGACCAGTGCATCGACGATCATCCCATGAAGGGACCAGCGCATCAACGATCATCCCATGAAGGGACCAGTGCATCAGATCATCCCATGAAGGGACCAGTGCATCAGAGATCATCCCATGAAGGGACCAGCGCATCGAGGATCATCCCATGAAGGGACCAGCGCATTGAGGATCATCCCATGAAGGGACCAGCGCATCAACGATCATCCCATGAAGGGACCAGTGCATCAGATCATCCCATGAAGGGACCAGTGCATCAGAGATCATCCCATGAAGGGACCAGTGCATCAGAGATCATCCCATGAAGGGACCAGCGCATCGAGGATCATCCCATGAAGGGACCAGCGCATTGAGGATCATCCCATGAAGGGACCAGCACATCGAGGATCATCCCATGAAGGGACCAGCGCATCACAGCACTCAGATTAGAGGTATACAAGATCATCCCATGAAGGGACCAGTGCAGAGACCATCCCATGAAGGGACCAGTGCATCAAAGACCATCCCATGAAGGGACCAGTGCATCAAAGATCGTCCCATGAAGGGACCAGCGCATCACAGCACTCAGATTAGAGGTATGCAAGATCATCCCATGAAGGGACCAGCGCATCAGCCATCATCCCATGAAGGGACCAGCGCATCAGCCATCATCCCATGAAGGGACCAGCGCATCAGCCATCATCCCATGAAGGGACCAGCGCATCAGCCATCATCCCATGAAGGGACCAGCGCATCAGCCATCATCCCATGAAGGGACCAGCGCATCAGCCATCATCCCATGGAGGGACCAGCGCATCAGCCATCATCCCATGGAGGGACCAGCGCATCAGAGATCATCCCATGAAGGGACCAGTGCATCAGAGATCATCCCATATAGAGACCAGCGATCATCCCATATAGGGACCAGCGATCATCCCATGGAGGGACCAGCCATCATCCCATGGAGGGACCAGCCATCATCCCATGGAGGGACCAGCGATCATCCCATGGAGGGACCAGCGAAATTCCCAAGGAGGGACCAGCGATCATCCCAAGGAGGGACCAGCGATCATCCCAAGGAGGGACCAGCGATCATCCCAAGGAGGGACCAGCGATCATCCCAAGGAGGGACCAGCGATCATCCCAAGGAGGGACCAGCGATCATCCCAAGGAGGGACCAGCGATCATCCCAAGGAGGGACCAGAGATCATCCCAAGGAGGGACCAGCGATCATCCCAAGGAGGGACCAGCGATCATCCCATCCCATGAAGGGACCAGCGCATCAGAGATCATCCCATGAAGGGACCAGCGCATCAGAGATCATCCCATGAAGGGACCAGCGCATCAGAGATTATCCCATGAAGGGACCAGCGCATCAGAGATCATCCCATGAAGGGACCAGTGCATCAGAGATCATCCCATGAAGGGACCAGTGCATCAGAGATCATCCCATGAAGGGACCAGTGCAGAGACCATCCCATGAAGGGGCCAGTGCATCACAGCACTCAGATTAGAGGTATGCAAGATCATCCCATGAAGGGACCAGTGCATCAGAGGTCAACCCATGAAGGGACCAGTGCATAGGAGGTCAACCCATGAAGGGACCAGTGCATAAGAGGTCAACCCATGAAGGGAAATGAAATCATCCCATGAAGGGTGTAGTGCAAAGATCATCCCATGAAGGGACCAGTGCATCACAGCACCCAGATTAGAGGTGTGCGAGATCATCCCATGAAGGGACCAGTGCATCAGAGATCATCCCATGAAGGGACCAGTGCATCAGAGATCAGCCCATGAAGGGACCAGTGCATCAGAGATCATCCCATGAAGGGACCAGCGCATCAGAGATCATCCCATGAAGGGACCAGTGCATCAGAGATCAGCCCATGAAGGGACCAGCGCATCAACGATCATCGCATGAAGGGACCAGCGCATCAACGATCATCCCATGAAGGGACCAGTGCATCAGTGATCATCCCATGAAAGGACCAGGGCATCAGATCATCCCATGAAGGGACCAGGGCATCAGAGATCATCCCATGAAGGGACCAGTGCAGAGGTCATCCCATGAAGGGACCAGTGCAGAGGTCATCCCATGAAGGGACCAGTGCATCAGAGATCAGATCATGAAGGGACCAGTGCATCAGAGATCAGATCATGAAGGGACCAGTGCATCAGAGATCAGCCCATGAAGGGACCAGTGCATCGACGATCATCCCATGAAGGGACCAGCGCATCAACGATCATCCCATGAAGGGACCAGTGCATCAGATCATCCCATGAAGGGACCAGTGCATCAGAGATCATCCCATGAAGGGACCAGCGCATCGAGGATCATCCCATGAAGGGACCAGCGCATTGAGGATCATCCCATGAAGGGACCAGCACATCGAGGATCATCCCATGAAGGGACCAGCGCATCACAGCACTCAGATTAGAGGTGTACAAGATCATCCCATGAAGGGACCAGTGCACAGACCATCCCATGAAGGGACCAGTGCATCAAAGACCATCCCATGAAGGGACCAGTGCATCAAAGATCGTCCCATGAAGGGACCAGCGCATCACAGCACTCAGATTAGAGGTATGCAAGATCATCCCATGAAGGGACCAGCGCATCAGCCATCATCCCATGAAGGGACCAGCGCATCAGCCATCATCCCATGACGGGACCAGCGCATCAGCCATCATCCCATGAAGGGACCAGCGCATCAGCCATCATCCCATGAAGGGACCAGCGCATCAGCCATCATCCCATGAAGGGACCAGCGCATCAGCCATCATCCCATGAAGGGACCAGCGCATCAGCCATCATCCCGTGGAGGGACCAGCGCATCAGCCATCATCCCATGGAGGGACCAGCGCATCAGAGATCATCCCATGAAGGGACCAGTGCATCAGAGATCATCCCATATAGAGACCAGCGATCATCCCATATAGGGACCAGCGATCATCCCATGGAGGGACCAGCCATCATCCCATGGAGGGACCAGCGATCATCCCATGGAGGGACCAGCGATCATCCCATGGAGGGACCAGCGATCTTCCCAAGGAGGGACCAGCGATCATCCCAAGGAGGGACCAGCGATCATCCCAAGGAGGGACCAGCGATCATCCCAAGGAGGGACCAGCGATCATCCCAAGGAGGGACCAGCGATCATCCCAAGGAGGGACCAGCGATCATCCCAAGGAGGGACCAGCGATCATCCCATCCCAAGGAGGGACCAGCGATCATCCCATCCCAAGGAGGTACCAGCGATCATCCCAAGGAGGTACCAGCGATCATCCCATGGAGGGACCAGCGATCATCCCATGGAGGGACCAGCGATCATCCCAAGGAGGGACCAGCGATCATCCCAAGGAGGGACCAGCGATCATCCCATCCCAAGGAGGTACCAGCGATCATCCCATGGAGGGACCAGCGATCATCCCATGGAGGGACCAGCGATCATCCCATGGAGGGACCAGCGATCATCCCATGGAGGGACCAGCGATCATCCCATGGAGGGACCAGCGATCATCCCATGGAGGGACCAGCGCATCAGAGATCAGCCCATGAAGGGACCAGCGCATCAACGATCATCCCATGAAGGGACCAGTGCATCAACGATCATCCCATGAAGGGACCAGTGCATCAACGATCATCCCATGAAGGGACCAGTGCAGAGGTCATCCCATGAAGGGACCAGTGCAGAGGTCATCCCATGAAGGGACCAGTGCATCAGAGATCAGATCATGAAGGGATCAGTGCATCAGAGATCAGATCATAAAGGGACCAGTGCATCAGAGATCAGCCCATGAAGGGACCAGTGCATCGACGATCATCCCATGAAGGGACCAGCGCATCGACGATCATCCCATGAAGGGACGAGCGCATCGAGGATCATCCCATGAAGGGACCAGCGCATCGAGGATCATCCCATGAAGGGACCAGCGCATCACAGCACTCAGATTAGAGGTATACAAGATCATCCCATGAAGGGACCAGTGCAGGGACCATCCCATGAAGGGACCAGTGCATCAAAGACCATCCCATGAAAGGACAAGTGCATCAAAGATCGTCGCATGAAGGGACCAGCGCATCACAGCACTCAGATTAGAGGTATGCAAGATCATCCCATGAAGGGACCAGCGCATCAGCGATCATCCCATGAAGGGACCAGCGCATCAGCCATCATCCCATGAAGGGACCAGCGCATCAGCCATCATCCCATGAAGGGACCAGCGCATCAGCCATCATCCCATGGAGGGACCAGCGCATCAGCCATCATCCCATGGAGGGACCAGCGCATCAGCCATCATCCCATGGAGGGACCAGCGCATCAGCCATCATTTCATGGAGGGACCAGCGCATCAGCCATCATCCCATGGAGGGACCAGCGCATTAGCCATCATCCCATGGAGGGACCAGCGCATTAGCCATCATCCCATGGAGGGACCAGCGCATCATCCCATGGAGGGACCAGCGATCATCCCATGGAGGGACCAGCGATCATCCCATGGAGGGACCAGCGATCATCCCATGGAGGGACCAGCGATCATCCCATGGAGGGACCAGCGATCATCCCATGGAGGGACCAGCGATCATCCCATGGAGGGACCAGCGATCATTCCATGGAGGGACCAGCGATCATCCCATGGAGGGACCAGCGATCATCCCATGGAGGGACCAGCGCATCAGAGATCAGCCCATGAAGGGACCAGCGCATCAACGATCATCCCATGAAGGGACCAACGCATCAACGATAATCCCATGAAGGGACCAGCGCATCAACGATCATCCCATGAAGGGACCAGTGCATCAACGATCATCCCATGGAGGGACCAGTGCATCAACGATCATCCCATGAAGGGAGTCGGGACCAGTGCAGAGGTCATCCCATGAAGGGAGCAGTGCAGAGGTCATCCCATGAAGGGACCAGTGCATCAGAGATCAGATCATGAAGGGACCAGTGCATCAGAGATCAGATCATGAAGGGACCACTGCATCAGAGATCAGCCCATGAAGGGACCAGTGCATCGACGATCATCCCATGAAGGGACCAGCGCATCGACGATCATCCCATGAAGGGACCAGCGCATCGACGATCATCCCATGAAGGGACCAGCGCATCGAGGATCATCCCATGAAGGGACCAGCGCATCGAGGATCATCCCATGAAGGGACCAGCGCATCACAGCACTCAGATTAGAGGTATACAAGATCATCCCATGAAGGGACCAGTGCAGAGACCATCCCATGAAGGGACCAGTGCATCAAAGACCATCCCATGAAGGGACCAGTGCATCAAAGATCGTCCCATGAAGGGACCAGCGCATCACAGCACTCAGATTAGAGGTATGCAAGATCATCCCATGAAGTGACCAGTGCATCAGCCATCATCCCATGAAGGGACCAGCACATCAGCCATCATCCCATGAAGGGACCAGCGCATCAGCCATCATCCCATGAAGGGACCAGCACATCAGCCATCATCCCATGAAGGGACCAGCGCATCAGCCATCATCCCATGGAGGGACCAGCGCATCAGCCATCATCCCATGGAGGGACCAGCGCATCAGCCATCATCCCATTGAGGGACCAGCGCCTCAGCCACCATCCCATGGAGGGACCAGCGCATCATCCCATGGAGGGACCAGCGATCTTCCCATGGAGGGACCAGCGATCTTCCCAAAGAGGGACCAGCGATCTTCCCAAGGAGGGACCAGCGATCATCCCAAGGAGGGACCAGCGATCATCCCAAGGAGGGACCAGCGATCATCCCAAGGAGGGACCAGCGATCATCCCAAGGAGGGACCAGCGATCATCCCAAGGAGGGACCAGCGATCATCCCAAGGAGGGACCAGCGATCATCCCAAGGAGGGACCAGCGATCATCCCAAGGAGGGACCAGCGATCATCCCATCCCAAGGAGGGACCAGCGATCATCCCATCCCAAGGAGGGACCAGCGATCATCCCATCCCAAGGAGGGACCAGCGATCATCCCCTCCCAAGGAGGGACCAGCGATCATCCCATCCCAAGGAGGTACCAGCGATCATCCCATCCCAAGGAGGTACCAGCGATCATCCCATGGAGGGACCAGCGATCATCCCATGGAGGGACCAGCGATCATCCCATGGAGGGACCAGCGATCATCCCATGGAGGGACCAGCGATCATCCCATGGAGGGACCAGCGCATCAGAGATCATCCCATGAAGGGACCAGAGCATCCCATGAAGGGACCAGCGCATCAGAGATCATCCCATGAAGGGTCAAGCGCATTACAGCACTCAGATTAGAGGTATGCAAGATCATCCCATGAAGGGACCAGTGCAGAGATCATCCCATGAAGGGACCAGTGCATCAGAGATCATCCCATGAAGGGACCAGCGCATCAGAGATCATCCCATGAAGGGACCAGCGCATCAGAGATCATCCCATGAAGGGACTAGCGCATCAGAGATCATCCCATGAAGGGGCCAGTGCACCAGAGATCATCCCATGAAGGGGCCAGGGCATCAGAGATCATCCCATGAAGGGACCAGGGCATCAGAGATCATCCCATGAAGGGACCAGAGATCATCCCATGAAGGGACCAGTGCATCAGAGATCATTCGATGAAGGTACCAGGGCATCAGAGATCATCCCATGAAGGGACCAGGGCATCAGAGATCATCCAAGGAAGGGACCAGGGCAAGGATCATCCCATGAAGGGACCAGTGTATCAAAGATCATCCAATGAAGGGACCAAAGCATCACAGCACTCTGATTAGAGGTATGCAAGATCATCCCATGAAGGGACCAGTGCATCACAGCACGCAGATTAGAGGTATGCAAGATCATCCCATGAAGGGACCAGTGCACCAGAGGTCATCCCATGAAGGGACCAGCGCACCAGAGGTCATCCCATGAAGGGACCAGCGCACCAGAAGTCATCCCATGAAGGGACCAGAGATCATCCCATGAAGGGACCAGTGCATCAGAGATCATTCCATGAAGGGACCAGGGCATCAGAGATCATTCCATGAAGGGACCAGGGCATCAGAGATCATCCCATGAAGGGACCAGGGCATCAGAGATCATCCCATGAAGGGACCAGGGCATCGGAGATCATCCCATGAAGGGACCAGGTCAAGGATCATCCCATGAAGGGACCAGTGCATCAAAGATCATCCCATGAAGGGACCAGTGCATCACAGCACTCTGATTAGAGGTATGCAAGATCATCCCATGAAGGGACCAGTGCAGAGATCATCCCATGAAGGGACCAGAGCATCTAGGATCATCCTGTGAAGGGACCAGTGCATCAGAGATCATCCCGTGAAGGGACCAGTGCATCAGAGATCATCCCATGAAGGGACCAGTGCATCAGAGACCATCCCATGAAGGGACCAGTGCATCAAAGACCATCCCATGAAGGGACCAGTGCATCAAAGACCATCCCATGAAGGGACCAGTGCATCAAAGACCATCCTATGAAGGGACCAGTGCGTTAAAGACCATCCCATGAAGGGACCAGTGCAAAAATAATCTCATGAAGGGACCAGTGCATCAGAGGTCAACCCATGAAGGGACCGATTCAGAGATCAATCCATGAAGGGACAAGTGCATCAAAGATCATCCCATGAAGGGACAAGAAATCATCCCATGAAGGGACCAGTCCATCAAAGATCATCCCATGAAGGGACCAGTGCATCAGAGATCATCCCATGAAGGGACCAGTGCATCAGAGATCATCCCATGAAGGGACCAGTGTATCAGAGACCGTCCCATGAAGGGACCAGTGCATCAGAGACCATCCCATGAAGGGACCAGTGCATCAGAGATCATCCCATGAAGGGACCAGGGCACCAGAGATCCTCCCATGAAGGGACCAGTGCACCAGAGATCCTCCCATGAAGGGACCAGTACATCAGAGATCAATCCATGAAGGCACCAGCGCAAAGATCATCCCATGAAGGGACCAGTGCATCACAGCACTCGGATTAGAGGTATGCAAGATCATCCCATGAAGGGACCAGTGCAGAGATCATCCCATGAAGGGACCAGCGCATCAGAGATCATCCCATGAAGGGACCAGCGCATCAGAGATCATCCCATGAAGGGACCAGTGTATCAAAGATCATCCCATGTAGGGACCAGTGCTTCAGAGATCATCCCATGAAGGGGCCAGTGCACCAGAGATCCTCCCATGAAGGGACCAGTACATCAGAGATCAATCCATGAAGGCACCAGCGCAAAGATCATCCCATGAAGGGACCAGTGCATCACAGCGCTCGGATTAGAGGTATGCAAGATCATCCCATGAAGGGACCAGTGCAGAGATCATCCCATGAAGGGACCAGCGCATCAGAGATCATCCCATGAAGGGACCAGCGCATCAGAGATCATCCCATGAAGGGACCAGTGTATCAAAGATCATCCCATGTAGGGACCAGTGCTTCAGAGATCATCCCATGAAGGGGCCAGTGCATCACAGCACTCAGATTAGAGGTATGCAAGATCATCCCATGAAGGGACTGTCGTACTTTGCAATTTGGGACCGCATAGGAGGCAGGGCCCTACCCCTTTCTATCCCGGTATTAGTGAACCACGGATGGTCAATGCGGTATGTACAAGTGCTTTGTGTAACGTTTTAGCTATGAATGCACCGTGTATACTTATTATACATTGACTCCGTGGGTTCCATCTTAGAGCGGTGGCCATCTTATGGTTGCCCTCACATAGGCTACATATTATGAAGCCAATACGGGCCTTTAGAGCACATGTGCCTTCCCTTGACTTCTCTGTGACCTGGGCAGCTTGGCTCCGCTGCCCCAGGTCAGTCCGGTCTCACGAGCTCCCCATCCCCTGGCCACCTGTGATTAGCATCAGGGCTTGACACACCATAAAGCCTTTTCATCCTACACGAGCCTCCAGCTAATCTCTTTCACACCTGACTGTTCCTGCTTTATGGCTTGTTTTCCAAACAGGAGATGCTCATGTTTATTGGGGCCTATCGATATCTGATGTGGGATCTGAGCCTTGCTGGGTAAATAATTGTGGGCTGGCTTAACTGGAATGTGGGACGGTCATCATGACTCTGCCTTTTCGTTTGTAATGTATACCTTGTTATGGCCATATCGTAAACCAAGGAATGTGTGCCTGAAGCATGATATTTTGTATTTAAGGAGAAGCCAGTTTCTGTAATTTTTAGCAGTCTCCTGAGAACATACACGCTGTTGTACTTCTAGGATACCTGTAATTGGTCTGCAGCCAATAAACTGATCTTTGACTTCACCCAGAAGACTCTGTGTTTCTGTAGGTCTGAAACAGGAAGAACCCAAAGTCATAGGGTGTGTTCCCCTGCACCGCTGGGCTTAAAATTCCCGGTACTTCAGTTGGCGCCCAACTCGGTGCGATTTCAGCGGTACCGGTCCAAGCCAGAGGTTCATGAGGAGCTTCGTGTGGAAGTTCTGGAGGAAGGCCGCCACTTCATCGACCCCTGCATGTCGACGTGGTCCGAAAGTCTTTTCTGCGAGGTTCTCCGCGTCCCGACGGCTACGAAGGACTGCTGCCCTGATT
The DNA here is from genome assembly GCF_964204655.1 of Triturus cristatus. NCBI lineage: Eukaryota > Metazoa > Chordata > Amphibia > Caudata > Salamandridae > Triturus > Triturus cristatus. Next base: position 1,276,992,843 of record NC_140591.1, on the reverse strand, counting down.
AATCGCCCAGTTTTGGACCCTTGACGATTTTGGTAGAGCAAAACAAGCGAGAGAGTCTTCTGGTGACGCCATTGATCATCGATATTCAGTTAAGTATAAGTGGAGCGTCTCTCAGTTTGAATTTGGTATCCTTCGGGATTATTTTGATTTGGAGTTTGCAAACGCCAAAGCCAGAGGACTCGTGTATTCACGAGACTATCGTAATCGATAATCCTTTGAAGTTTGGAACTAGACTAGTGAGCGAAGATGCCTTGTGCTATTGTATTTGGAAGATTGTTTTGTTTGAGTTGTGGAAGGGATTTCCAGTTAGAGGATTCATGTCCGGTTCCTCCAATTGGAACTCCAACTTATGAGCTCTATGTAAAACATGGCGTGGGCCCCATTGCATATAATGAAGTATGGATCCGATACACCAGAAAGGACGGTGTTTTAAAATGGCCCCAAAATGGTAGTTTCGATACAGATATCTTAGATAATTTGGAAGTGAAATTGTTTAAAAAGAAAGCCCGGCCGGCGATGTTTGATTCTTTTCGCCTATGGCGAAAGGAAGCCAAACAGAAGGAAATTAAGCTAGCGAAAAGAAATAAGAGAGAAAGAGGTATGTCAGTGATGCAAGCAGCTGTGCAATTTAAAGATAATGAGGAGGAACAAATGAATGAACAGCTACACAGACAGCGCAAACTAGGGATTGATAAATGTTACCCTGTTTTGTCACCCCTTGTGCAAGATGAGACAAAAGAGAAAGAAAAGGATTCCCTAATGTCCCATTTGTTAAGTTCGCCACCCCCATATGCGCAAAATGCCACAGCACCTCCACAGCTTGTAAATGTGCAGCCTCCAGTAAATATGCCGCAAGCCTTCCCGCAGCCGCCAGCTCCTCTTCAGCTGGCTCCTATCCCTGCAGTGCAGCCCTCTCAAGGGTCGCCAGTTTTGCTACCTGTTACCCCCGCGCTTCCTGCGACTTTGCCTAGCACGCCAGCGGTTTCATCTGGCGCTCCTTCTTACACTACCCAGGTACCTGTATCTGAATCCGTTTTTCTTCCCTCTGTCTATCCCCCCGTTTTCGCCTCAACTTCTCCTTCAGCATGACAACGACTAGCTAATGTAGTTACTAGTTTAATGTCGCCTCTCTTTGGGTCATCTAGTGCGACTCCTGGTTTACAACGTAAGCAATTGCGCAGTCAGCTGCCTGGTCCCGACGAGAAAGAGGTGTTAGATCATCTGGCGCGTAGGTGGATTGGTTTCCCTTCACTCTATGATGTGGAATCAGTGGTTAACGTTTTTCATCAATGGGATGCCCCAAAACAGAGGTATGTCTTTGACAAAATGTGTGAATTGCTCTGTGAGGAATTGGAGGATAATGGTGCAAACCCAAACCCACAGGAATTGTGTCGAGTGCGATTTGATTTTGAAAAAGGTACAATTGTGGGTCCCAATGTAGATAAAGCAGTTGCGACTTTACTGTCCCTCAGAAATGGTGATTGTCAGCAATCATTGTTCGAACAGGAACTCCCTGTGGGGAAAAAGGTAAAAGCGCGCCAATATCCGATGCGTGAGGTTCCTCCAGTATGGAGACCTGCTGATCCAAATGCTAATCCAGCTGTCCCAGCTCATTTTCAGCGTGTTTGGGTGCATGTCCCATGGAAGAGATCTGAGGTGTTAGCACTTAAGCAGACATTGCCTGACCCCCGTAAAAACCCTACAGGTTATTATAAGGAGTTATCACAAACTGCAGAATCATGTGTAATGAATTTGGCTGACATAGATATGTTGTTTGGGAATGTTGTTCCACAGCCTTTATGGGGATCCATTCGTAATGTAGATCACGCTGCAGAATTGGGTAACACATGGGCTAATATCATTGCTGCAGATGCTGGCCAAGTTGGTGGCGCGAAACCTGATCCTTTGGTAGCAGAACTCCCTGGTCGAATTATTACCTACATGAAAACTATAATTCCTGCGATGCGCGTAAATTGGGATAAACTATCCGCATGTAAGCAGAAGAAAGATGAGACAGTGTCTGATTTCTTCACCAGGTTTGAAGAAACGTTTATCGACCACAGTGGTCAAGACATGAGCACTGAAGGTGGCCAACGGTTATTTGTGGATAAATTTGTGCAGAACCTACTTCCCGAGTTGTGTAAGAAATTAAAAGACTCAGAAAGTTCTTGGGCTGTTTCCTCTTCAGCGCAAATACTGGCTACTGCACAGTATTATGAAAATAGAGACAAAGATGAGAAGGATAGAACAGATAAGAAAACGAAAGAACTAAAAACAAAGGTCCTCTTGCAGCAGGCTTATCCGCCACGTGGAGGACAGAGTAATTATAGGCAAACACAAGGTATCTATCAGCAGCCCCAACAGTTTCAGAATAGTCAGCAAATGAATGGGTATTATCAACCACGAATCCCTGTAGGTCCCAACCAATGTTCATATTGCAAAGAGGAAGGTCATTTTAAATATAGTTGCCCTAAATTAATGCAGCGTAACAGTAATGCGTATGGCGCAAGAGGTAGAGGTGGTCAGCAAGCTCCTAGAGGCAGAGGGCGTGGAAATGTTCCCCAGAACGCGCGTCCTCTTCCACCTCAAAATACCATAAATAGCTTTGATCAGCAAGCCAATGCAACTGGCAATACAGCTCAGTACTACAATAATGATTATTATGCAGAAGATGACAATGTAGAAGATAATGATTACTAGGACAGCCGTAGACAGAGAGAGGGAGTTGTTTCAGTGCCAGTGGATCAGAGCGGACCCTATGTCAAAGTAACTACAGCAAATGTAACGGAGCCCTTTCTGCTGGATACTGGTGCTGCAAAGAGTTCAATCATGCATTCAAAACTCCCTGGCGCGCCTTTGTCTGGCGAAATAAATGTCTCAGTAGGTTTTTCTGGCGCCCCAGTTAGGAACCCGATTTCTAGTCCTATGTCACTTTCTGTTGGACCCTGTGAGCTAAAAGCACCCTTCATCCTAACGACAGGTTGTGGTGAAGATTTGCTAGGCTTAGATTTACTAAAAAGATTGCATGCAACACTATATTGTTCTCCCTCAGGAGTACAACTTACATTAGGCAAGAAAGTGATTTCCCCAATGTATTTGTCTAAAAATGCAATGCCACCTGAATTGTCATCCCTTCCGGATGTCCTTTGGGCTACTAGTCCCAATGATGTGGGTCTCTTGGAAATACCTCCATACGTGGTCACTTTAAAAACCAATGTCAGATTGCCACGTATTCCCCAGTACAAGATCTCCAATGAAGGTCAGAAAGCATTGTTAGCAATTGTCAGTGATTTGATTAAAAAGGTTGTAATTGAAGAGACAAGAGGTAACGTTTGCAATAGTCCTGTTTTACCTGTCTTAAAACGACCGGACCGTTCACAGCCACCTGTTTACAGATTTGTGATTGATCTTAGAGAGGTTAATAAGATTGTTGTGCCACAGTTTCCAGTTGTCCCTGATATAACTGCCTTGTTAACCATGATTCCAGCCTCCGCTGCATGGTTCTCAGTGATCGATCTGAAGAATGCTTTCTTTAGCATCCCAATTGCAGAGGAGAGCAGAGACATTTTTTGTTTTAGTTTAGGAGGTCGCAGCTTCCGCTTTAAACGCGCTCCCCAGGGCTACTGTGAAAGTCCATCTATATACAGTCAGGCTTTAAAAGCGCAGCTTGATGCACTAGTTTTACCCAGTGGCGCTATCCTCATTCAGTACGTTGACGATTTACTAATCGCCGCGGATACTGAAGAGATTTGCAAAAAAGCTACATTGTCATTGTTGCGTCATTTGTCTGCCTTCCATCACAAAGTGTCTCTCTAAAAGCTGCAATATTGTCGACAAGAAGTGACCTACTTAGGTCATCTCTTATCGAAGGAGGGAAGGAAACTGACCCCAGAAAGAATTCAAGCCATTGCACAGTTGAGTGTGCCAAGAACACAGAGAGAAGTGCGTGCTTTCTTGGGCATTACTTCATACTGTAGGCATTGGATTCCTAATTTTTCCTTGTTGGCAAAACCTTTGTTAGCATTAACATGCAAAGACACACCGAATCCTATTCCATGGCCTGAAGAGTGTCAGACAAGTTTTTTGGAATTGCGTAATGCATTGTGTTCAGCTCCTGTGTTGGGTACCCCTGACTACAGCAAGCCTTTTACATTGTATGTTCATGAGAAAGATGGTTGCGCATTATCAGTGTTAACACAGCCTTTTGGCGATAGACCGCGTCCATGCGCATATTTTTCGTCAACCTTGGACCCGGTAGCGAGGGCATTGCCAAGTTGTCTGAGAGCCACAGCCGCCGCAGCTATGTCTATTCGACAGTCTGCTGGCCTAGTAATGGATAATACATTGATTGTTATGGTTCCACATGCTGTGGACACATTGTTAAACAGGACCAAGACACAGCACTTAACTAGTGCGCGATTATCTGGTTATGAGCTGACACTGTTAGCAAATCATATACACATAAAGAGATGCAACACGTTGAATCCAGCTACATTATTACCAGTTCCAGCAGACCTAGATGAGATTGAGCAACATGATTGTCTGTTCAGAACAGAAGAAGAGACGAAAGGAAGAGTAGATCTTAAAGATACTCCCCTGACTGAGTGTGATGGTACTTTATGGGTGGATGGTTCGTGTTTCAAGCTTCCAAATGGTGATACGACTGCTGCATATGCTATCACGACTTTGCACACGATTGTGGAAACTGCACGTGTGCCACAAAATTCAGCTCAAGCAGCAGAATTGATTGCCCTTACGAGAGCATGCATGTTGTCTGAAGGAATGAAAGTGAACATATATACGGATAGCCAGTACGCCTTTGGCGTGGCTCATCGTTTTGGGCGATTGTGGAAAGAACGTGGGTTCCTGACTTCGCATGGAGCTAAGATTCAGAATGGCAAGTTGGTGAATGATCTCCTTGAGTCGCTGACCCTACCATCACAAGTTGCGATTATGAAATGCAGTGCGCACAAGAAAATCATTGATGATGTTGGTCGTGGTAATGCGTTTGCTGATGAAGTCGCGAAAGAAACAGCAAAAGATGTAAAGACTCGAATGTATGTTGCAGGCCCTGCAAGATGGGTTGGTGATGTTGGAATGTGTGAAAACACAATAGAGAGTGTGAAGTCCCTTCAAGCTGAAGCCACAGAGAAAGAGTTGAGCAAGTGGAGAGAAAGTATGGGTAAGTTGGATGAGAATGGTTGTTGGATTGATTTGTCGGAACATAGGCGATGGTTGTTACCTGATGCATATGTGCTTCCAGTGGTTACTATGGCACATGGAATGGCACAAATTCCTTTCGTACTGATATGTAAGTTATTGGCTCCAGTATGGCAGAATGCTGGAATTCCCAAGTGTGCAGAGAATGTGGTCAAGAATTGTATGGTATGCTTGAAGTACAACCCTGGTAGGGGAATCCCAACTCCAGCTGGTCATTTTGCACCTCCATCATATCCATTTGAAGTTTTGCAGCTAGATTTTATCCACATGGAAAGATGCAACAACCTAAAATATGTATTGGTGGTTGTTTGCGCTTTCTCAAAATGGATAGAGGCCTATCCCCTAAAAGATAACACTGCTCTGTCCACAGCCAAAGCCCTTGTGAAGGAATTTTTCCCTAGGTTTGGAATGCCAAGAATGGTGTGGAGTGATAATGGGAGTGATTTTGTGGGTCAAGTGATGAAGAATGTGTGTGAGGGAGTAGGGATAAAGCAGAAATTCCACGCTGCAAATCACCCCCAATCAGCTGGATTAGTAGAGCGCTACAATGGCGCTCTAAAACTCAAGCTTGCCAAAATCCAAGCGAGCTCAGGTCTTAAATGGCCTGACGCTCTGCCTCTAGCACTCCTGTCCACCAGAATGACCGTACACTCACGAGTGGGACTTAGCCCATACGAGGTTATTTTTAGCCGCCCGGCCAATGTATGGGGTGTGCCAATACCGGCGAAATTCAGTAAAATTGAACATCCAGTACTGCTTGATTACTTGTACGAATTGACGGCTAAATTGCGTGTTTTACACCAACAGGTGCACGATACTCTTCCCCAGGCCTCTGAAGCTCCAGGACACCCTATCGACCCTGGCACGTGGGTTCTGGTGAAAAATTTCCAGCGCAAGAGCAACGATGAGCCTCGTTGGATCGGCCCTCATCTCGTACTTCTGTCTACAAGATCAGCTGTTCGAGTAAAGGGGAAGAAGAACTGGATCCACGGCGCCCACGTTAAAAGAATCCCTTTGCCTCTGCCGTATGACCAGTGGGTCCAGGAGGGTATCGCAGACTCTGAAACAGACACTGTACCTCATTTTGTGCCCTTCGGTGATGCACGCATAAAAGGCACAACTTCAGCACAACAGAGTGACGATATTTTGCAAGAAGCTGTGCCACCGTCAATTCGATTGGACACCACAGAGCCTGAACTCTTGTTTCAAGATCAGACAGTACCTGGCCGTTTTCATTATAATCTAAGACCAAGGCCTATGGACAAATAAATATTCTTTTTCCTTACCCTTTTGTTTTTGATACCATAGCTCTCCCATCTGAAGGACTTTCTTGATTTTTGTTTTTCGAACCACCATCCGGGTTCAGCCACAGGATCGCGGTGCCAAGACTTTGGGGTACAGGCCGAAGACGTTAGGTCAACGGTTCTGGTTGGTCTAGGGCGTTCCCTGGACTGACAGGCGTACTCCTTAGCAGAAGATGCTCACCCGCCACGAGCGGCACGATTAGAGGATGGAGTTTTTCAAGATGGAGAGACTCGCTGAGGAAATGAACTTTAAAGCAAGAATGTGTAAAATAATGAAGAGCAAACGTTTTGTATTTTTATGTCTGTTTATATTATGTAGTATGGTAGTGTTTACTGTAGGATTTGTATTCTTCTCCTCTCAAGAGCCCATTGCACCCACTGTACAGCCTATACCTCCTCCTACTGTCTCCTCACACTCTTTTCACCCTCTGCCTGAACACGAACAAGCTAGACGATCAGAATTTGTAAACAACTCATTTATTCAGCTCCTGCACCAGCACCAACTAGTTATGAATACAACCAATTGTTGGGTGTGTGGTTTAATGCCACATACCATTAATAAGGGTATTCCTTATCTAGTGCTGCCGTTTAGTTACAATGGATCGTCATGGGCATTCCAGACCATGTTTCTCTTTGCACTAGATGCCTACTCCCCGCGACAACCGCGTTCCATCAGACCTAGCACAAATAATAAAGCTTTAATGAAAGGAGTTGCTGATATGAGCAGAGATATTGACGCATACTCATCTATACCCAAGGAAGAATTGAGAGCTTATGTAGGGTGGAACGCGACGGGGTATAGTATTAGTCTGGGTGAAAGACGGCGAAAAATTTCATCCCCAATCTGGGTTGTACCCCACATAGGCCGGTTCTGTTTACAAGGTAATGGTCAGAATCCAAGAGCTCAGCTGGGGAGAAGTGACTGTACTGAAACGTACACTTTTCCGTCACAGTTTTCCCCAGCGTATTTGGCTGCCAAGGGCACATATTTTATCTGCAATGACCGAGCATATACATAGTTGCCCCCTGACTTCTCGGGCACATGTTATATTGCAAATTTGCTACCGCCAACATTTACTGCTGCCTCTGACTATCACAAGACCAGAGTTGTGAGAGGCGTGATTAGTAAGGAGGATACTGCCGGTCAGGAAGCGGGAGACTTCTTTTTGGGTTTCCTGCCGTTTTGGGGACCTATGGTCAATAGTAGGAACCTGAGACAACTGACTCGTGTGGTTGAATCCACCGTTAATGTTACGGCTGGTGCAGAACCGCATGGTTCTAGACATTATACTTGCAGACCGCGGTGGGGTATGTAAGGTTATCCAATCTAGTTGTTGCATTTTCATACCAGATAACGCTCCAACAGTTTTTCAAGCCATCTCCAAACTGCATAAAATATCTGAGTCCATATACGTGGATAAAGGAGATTGGTCACTGGTGGGGTGGTTCTGGGAACTGATATCTGCCTGGGGTTGGAAAGTTCTGATGGTCATTGGAATGATCTTAGCCATCCTTTTCCTGTTCTGTCTGTGCATACAGTGTGCTCCTGCGATATGTGGCCTCTGTGCTACATTATGAGTAAGGAAACCTGTATCGAGGGACGAGCTAAGTAATAGGATGATGCTACAGCAACATCTCCATGACTTCATGAATATTGACCTAGACTCGGATTGAAATGAGTATAGTTATTGCCTATGTAAGGGCAAAAGGAGGGTCTGTCGTACTTTGCAATTTGGGACCGCGTAGGAGGCAGGGCCCTACCCCTGTCTATCCCGGTATTAGTGAACCGCGGATGGTCAATGCGGTATGTACAAGTGCTTTGTGTAACGTTTTAGCTATGAATGCACTGTGTATACTTATTATACATTGACTCCGTGGGTTCCATCTTAGAGCGGTGGCCATCTTATGGTTGCCCTCACATAGGCTACATATTATGAAGCCAATACGGGCCTTTAGAGCACATGTGCCTTCCCTTGACTTCTCTGTGACCTGGGCAGCTTGGCTCCGCTGCCCCAGGTCAGTCCGGTCTCACGAGCTCCCCGTCCCCTGGCCACCTGTGATTAGCATCAGGGCTTGACACACCATAAAGCCTTTTCATCCTACACGAGCCTCCAGCTAATCTCTTTCACACCTGACTGTTACTGCTTTATGGCTTGTTTTCCAAACAGGAGATGCTCATGTTTATTGGGGCCTATCGATATCTGATGTGGGATCTGAGCCTTGCTGGGTAAATAATTGTGGGCTGGCTTAACTGGAATGTGGGACGGTCATCATGACTCTGCCTTTTCGTTTGTAATGTATACCTTTATATGGCCATATCGTAAACCAAGGAATGTGTGCCTGAAGCATGATATTTTGTATTTAAGGAGAAGCCAGTTTCTGTAATTTTTAGCAGTCTCCTGAGAACATACACGCTGTTGTACTTCTAGGATACCTGTAATTGGTCTGCAGCCAATAAACTGATCTTTGACTTCACCCAGAAGACTCTGTGTTTCTGTAGGTCTGAAACAGGAAGAACCCGAAGTCATAGGGTGTGTTCCCCTGCACCCCTGGGCTTAAAATTCCCGGTACTTCAGGACCAGTGCAGAGATCAACCCATGAAGGGACCAGAGATCATCCCATGAAGGGACCAGTGCATCAGAGATCAGCCCATGAAGGGCTGAGTGCATCAGAGATCAGCCCATGAAGGGACCACTGCATCACTGCACTCAGATTAGAGGTATGCAAGATCATCCCATGAAGGGACCAGTGCATCAGAGATCATCCCATGAAGGGACCAGTGCATCAGAGACCATCCCATGAAGGGACCAGTGCATCAAAGACCATCCCATGAAGGGACCAGTGCATCAAGGACCATCCCATGAAGGGACCAGTGCATCAAAGACCATCCCATGAAGGGACCAGTGCATCAAAGACCATCCCATGAAGGGACCAGTGCAAAAATAATCTCATGAAGGGACCAGTGCATCAGAGGTCAACCCATGAAGGGACCGATGCAGAGATCAATCCATGAAGGGACAAGTGCATCAAAGATCATCCCATGAAGGGACAAGAAATCATCCCATGAAGGGACCAGTCCATCAAAGATCATCCCATGAAGGGACCAGTGCATCAGAGATCCCATGAAGGGACCAGTGCATCAGAGACCATCCCATGAAGGGACCAGTGCATCAGAGACCATCCCATGAAGGGACCAGTGCATCAGAGATCATCCCATGAAGGGACCAGTGCACAAGAGATCATCCCACGCAGGAACCAGTGCATCACAGCTCTCAGATTAAAGGTATGCCAGATCATCCCGTGAAGGGACCAGTGCATCAGAGATCATCCCATGAAGGGACCAGTGCAGAGATCATCCCACGCAGGAACCAGTGCATCACAGCTCTCAGATTAAAGGTATGCAAGATCATCCCATGAAGAGACCAGTGCATCAGAGATCATCCCATGAAGGGACCAATGCATCAGAGATCATCCTATGAAGGGACCAGTGCATCGCTGCACTCAGATTAGAGGTATGCAAGATCATCCCACGAAGGGACCAGTGCATCAGAGATCATCCCATGAAGGGACCAGTGCATCAGAGATCATCCCATGAAGGGACCAGTGCATCAGATCATCCCATGAAGGGACCAGTGCATCAGAGCACGCAGATTAGAGGTATGCCAGATCATCTCATGAAGGGAACAGTGCATCAGATCATCCCATGAAGGGACCAGAGCATCAGAGATCATCCCATGAAGGGAACAGAGCATCAGAGATCATCCCATGAAGGGAACAGTGCATCAGAGATCATCCCATGAAGGGAACAGTGCATCAGAGATCATCCCATAAAGGGACCAGTGAATCACAACACTCAGATTAGAGGTATGCAATATCCCATGAATGGACCAGTGCAGAGATCATCCCATGAAGGGATGTGTGCGTCAGAGATCATCCCATGAAGGGACCAGTGCATCACAGCACTCAGATTAGAGGTATGCAAGATCATCGCATGAAGGGACCAGTGCACCAAAGATCATCCCACGAAGGGACCAGTGCATCACAGCACTCAGATTAGAGGAATGCAAGATCATCCCATGAAGGGACCAGTGCAGAAGTCAACCCATGAAGGGACCAGTGCTTCAGAGATCAACCCATGAAGGGACCAGTGCATAAGAGGACAACCCATGAATGGACCAGTGCATCAGAGATCATCCCATGAAGGGACCAGTGCATCAGAGATCATCCCAAGAAGGGACCAGTGCATCAGAGATCATCCCATGAAGTGACCAGTGCATCAGAGATCATCCCATGAATGGGATGAGTGCATCACAGCTCTCAGATTAGAAGTATGCAACATCATCCCATGAAGGGACCAGTGCATCAGAAATCATCCCATGAAGTGACCAGCGCATCACAGCACTCAGATTAGAGGTAAGCAAGATCCCATGAAGGGATCAGTGCATCAAAGATCATCCCATGAAGGGACCAGTGCATCAAAGATCATCCCATGAAGGGACCAGCGCATCAAAGATTATCCCATGAAGGGACCAGCGCATCAAAGATCATCCCATGAAGGGACCAGCGCATCAAAGATCATCCCATGAAGGGACCAGCGCATCGAGGATCATCCCATGAAGGGACCAGCGCATCAAAGATCATCCCATGAAGGGACCAGTGCATCACAGCACTGAGATTCGACGTGTGCAGAGCTCATCCCATGAAGGGACCAGTGCAGAGATCATCCCATGAAGGGACCAGTGCCTCAGAGATCAACCCATGAAGTGACCAGAGATCATCCCATGAAGGGACCAGTGCATCACACCACTCAGATTAGAGGTATGCAAGATCATCTCATGAAGGGACCAGCGCATCAGAGATCATCCCATGAAGGGACCAGCGCATCAGGGATCATCCCATGAAGGGACGAGTGCATCAAAGATCATCCCATGAAGGGACGGGTGCATCAAAGATCATCCCATGAAGGGACGAGTGCATCAAAGATCATCCCATGAAGGGACGGGTGCATCAAAGATCATCCCATGAAGGGACTGGTGCATCAAAGATCATCCCATGAAGGGACCGGTGCATCAAAGATCATCCCATGAAGGGACCGGTGCATCAAAGATCATCCCATGAAGGGACCGTTGCATCAAAGATCATCCCATGAAGGGACCAGTGCATAAGAGGACAACCCATGAAGGGACCAGTGCATCAGAGATCATCCCATGAAGGGACCAGTGCATCAGAGATCATCCCAAGAAGGGACCAGTGCATCAGAGATCATCCCATGAAGTGACCAGTGCATCAGAGATCATCCCATGAAGGGATGAGTGCATCACAGCACTCAGATTAGAAGTATGCAACATCATCCCATGAAGGGACCAGTGCATCAGAAATCATCCCATGAAGTGACCAGTGCATCACAGCACTCAGATTAGAGGTATGCAAGATCCCATGAAAGGACCAGTGCATCAAAGATCATCCCATGAAGGGACCAGTGCCTCAGAGATCATCCCATGAAGGGACCAGTGCCTCAGAGATCAACCCATGAAGTGACCAGAGATCATCCCATGAAGGGACCAGTGCATCACACCACTCAGATTAGAGGTATGCAAGATCATCTCATGAAGGGACCAGCGCATCAGAGACCATCCCATGAAGGGACCAGCGCATCAGAGATCATCCCATGAAGGGACGAGTGCATCAAAGATCATCCCATGAAGGGACGGGTGCATCAAAGATCATCCCATGAAGGGACGGGTGCCTCAAAGATCATCCCATGAAGGGACTGGTGCATCAAAGATCATCCCATGAAGGGACCGGTGCATCAAAGATCATCCCATGAAGGGACCGGTGCATCAAAGATCATCCCATGAAGGGACCGGTGCATCAAAGATCATCCCATGAAGGGACCGGTGCATCAAAGATCATCCCATGAAGGGACTGGTGCATAAGAGGACAACCCATGAAGGGACCAGTGCATCAGAGATCATCCCATGTAGGGACCAGTACATCAGAGATCATCCCAAGAAGGGACCAGTGCATCAGAGATCATCCCATGAAGTGACCAGTGCATCAGAGATCATCCCATGAAGGGATGAGTGCATCACAGCACTCAGATTAGAAGTATGCAACATCATCCCATGAAGGGACCAGTGCATCAGAAATCATCCCATGAAGTGACCAGTGCATCACAGCACTCAGATTAGAGGTATGCAAGATCCCATGAAGGGACCAGTGCATCAAAGATCATCCCATGAAGGGACCAGTGCATCAAAGATCATCCCATGAAGGGACCAGCGCATGAAAGATCATCCATGAAGGGACCAGCGCATGAAAGATCATCCATGAAGGGACCAGCGCATCAAAGATGATCCCATGAAGGGACCGGTGCAGCAGAGATCATCCCATGAAGGGACCGGTGCAGAGATCATCCCATGAAGGGACCGGTGCAGCAGATTTAATCCCATGAAGGGACCGGTGCAGCAGAGATCATCCCATGAAGGGATCGGTGCAGCAGAGATCATATCATGAAGGTAGCAGTGCAGCAGAGATCATCCCATGAAGGGACCAGTGCATCACAGCACTCAGATTAGAGGTATGCAAGATCATCCGATGAAGGGACCAGTGCATCAGAGATCAACCCATGAAGGAACCAGAGCAGAGATCAACCCATGAAGGGACCAGAGATCATCCCATGAAGGGACCAGTGCATCAGATCAACCCATGAAGGGACCAGTGCATCAGATCAACCCATGAAGGGACCAGTGCATCAGATCAACCCATGAAGGGACCAGTGCATCAGAGATCATCCCATAAAGGGACCAGTGCATCAGAGATCATCCCATGAAGGGACCAGTGCATCAAAGATCATCCCATGAAGGGACGAGTGCATCAAAGATCATCCCATGAAGGGACCAGTGCATCAAAGATCATCCCATGAAGGGACCAGTGCATCAGAGATGCTCCCATGAAGGGACCAGTGCATCAGAGATGCTCCCATGAAGGGACCAGTGCATCAGAGATGCTCCCATGAAGGGACCAGTGCATCAGAGATCATCCCATGATGGACCAGTGCATCAGAGATCGACCCATGAAGGGACCAGTGCATCAGAGATCATCCCATAAAGGGACCAGTGCATCAAAGATCATCCCATGGGGGGGAGGAGCCTAGCGCGCAACCAAGATGGCCGCGTAGGTGCGAGGCTCCCGAGGACCTCTGCAACCTCCTACGTTTATCCTGTCTTCATCCTGAATCGGTTGAGGGGACTGTGTCGGTGAGCCAGAGCCGAGGTGGTACCCGTTTCCGAATCGGACCTCGGGTGCCGGAGTGAGCACCGATTGAAGTTTGCGGCCTACTTCTCTCCTGACCCCGGATTCGCGTTTGGGGGTGACCCAGTGGCAAAGTGAACAACAACGGCGGGCTGGGCCTAGCGAGTCACTTTTACTTTCACTTTCGCGCCCCCTGGCCGTTTTCGCCAGTGGGATCACGGCGCTCTTTGTGTTGGGGTGGCCTCGCTGGGAGACCCTGCCTGCCTGCCTGCTGTGGCCCGCTCTGCCGTCCTGGGGTGGCCCCCCGGAGCTCGTGGCCTTGATTGCTTGCTTTTCACTGCGTGACGGGTGCGGGTGTGAGACCCGCGACGATGGCCACGAAGCAGGATGGGGAACGGTTGAAGGCCAAGTCAACCCGGCGTGGCGCCGCACATCAGGCCAACATCATGGACCGCTACACCCTCCCGAAGGGGTCTCCCGGCGGATCGCACAAGTCCTCTGAGTGCCCCCCGGATGCCCCGGACTTGCCCACGGATCTGTCTTTGCAAGACGTCATGAGCGCCATTGCTGAGATGAAGGCCTCGGTGGGCCAGCAGTTCGACACTTTAGCGCACAAAATCGACGCGGTCCTCATTGATGTCAACCTTGTGAGAGCTGATCTCTCTAAGACTAACGACCGGGTCGACTCTTTGGCCCACACCGCGTCGGGCCTCACGACTGAGGTGGCGGCCCTTCAAACGGAGGTGCACCTGCTCCGTCAGCCGAGTGCGCTCATGGATCGGCGCCTGGAGGACTCTGAGAGCCGGGCCCGGAGGAATAATATCCGCATCATCGGAGTGCCCGAGGGACGGGAGGAGTCGGCGGCGGATCTCTTCGTGGAGGACCTGATCACTACCCATCTCCAGCCTCGAGGGCTGAGTAAATTCTTTGCCGTGGAGAGGGCCCATAGAGTTCCCGGGGGCAGACCGAAGGTTGGAGCCCCTCCGCGGCCTCTTATTGCCCGTATCTTTAACTTTCGGGACAGGGATGCGATTTTGCAAGCTTCCAGACTGCAAGGGCCGATTAAGCTGGAGAACATGGAGGTGAACTTTTATCCTGACTTCACCCAAGCGGTCCAGAAGCAGAGACTGAGTTTCCTGGGCGTCAAGCGGCGGCTTCGAGGCATGAACTTAAAATACGCCATGCTCTTCCCGGCCAGGCTGCGGGTGGAGGTGGATGGTCGCACTCACTTTTTTGACCGTCCTGAAATGGCCGGGGACTGGCTGGACACTTTGTCTGGGGGTCATGATCGGGATGGCGGGGGGGGGGGGCCGCGGGAGGAGATTGCCCACCGGACCGGGTCTGAGGTACTGATGCCGGGGCTCACTCCGGATGACGCGGCCACTTTCGGCCAAGCTTAGGGTCCTTTGTTTGTTGTATTCGTCTCCCCTCATTTGGAGGCTATGCGGGGTCTTGAGGGGGTGCTCTTTCCTCCTCTAGGGGGTCTAGCTAGTTCCACTTATATAGGGGGCGACAGGCACACTGCAAGTTGGGGGGGCTGTCTGGGCTCATGCAGGGGTGCAGGGAGGGGGGAGTTTTGTTGGGGCGGTTGGGTTGGGGTGGGGTATTGTTCATTTGTACCACAAGGCAAAAGTATTGTTGTGTTACTCCTAAAGTGCTCTCTGGGAGACAATTGATCGCTTTCGGTTACGATGGGGGGTAGGGGACTGAGTCTTTTGTCCTGGAATGTTAATGGACTGGGGGACAGGATAAAACGGGGTGTGGTCCTGCAGTTTCTGAAACGAATTTCACCTGATATAGTCTTTCTGCAGGAGACGCACCTCATTGGTAACTCCTTTCGTGCTATGAATCGACGGGGCTACCGCCTTCTGGCCCATTCGGGCTTCACGTCTGGTTCCAGGGGTGTGGGCATCATGGCTAAAACCTCGCTCCCATTGGAAGTTGATGAGGTGCTCCATGATGACAGGGGACGTTATACGGTTCTGGTGGGTAGAATGGAGGGTAGAGTGATTGTTTTTGTTTCTGTCTATGTCCCGCCAGGGTTGCAAACGACTACTTTTGCGGATCTGGGGTGCCTCCTCCTCGGCCTTCCGGAGGGGATTCTAGTGGTTGGGGGGATTTCAACGCGGTGGTTTCCGGAACTGAGGACCGTCACCCCCCTAGGGATCTCCCCCGTGCCCAGGCGTGGTTATCTGGCCTCTTGGATACTTTGGGGTTGGTGGATTGTTGGCGTTTAAAACACCCTACGCAGAAACAGTATTCCTTTCATTCCGGGGCCCATGGGAGTCTCTCAAGGCTAGATTATGTCCTGGTGCCGGCGGCGCATGCGGGGAGGATCGGGGAGGTGCGCCATTTGGCGCGGGGTATTTCAGACCACTCCCCGCTCCTGTTGCACTTCGACATTCTCCCGAGGGGGGAGGGTAGGGTGGTCCCGATTAATCCCTGGTACCTGCGTGACCCCACCATTCGCGCAGAGTTGGTTAAATCCCTTAAGCGATATTTTGACGATACTGTGGGGTCAGTGTCCTCGGCGGTCTCCCTGTGGGAGGCTTTCAAGACGGTACTCCGGGGGGAGGCCCTGTCCCTTATTTCCCATTCCCGGAAGCGCGAGCGGGAGGAGGTGACCCGTATTGAAACTGAGATAACCGAGTTGGAGGGTGACCTGGAGTGTGGGGTGACGGATGACAAACTACATGTTCTCCGACTCAAGCAGGCGGCCTATAAGGCCCTCGTTACGGAGGCGGCCAGGGGCCTTAGTAGAGAGCAACAGGGGAGACTGTATGATGTGGGTGATAAGGCTGGGAAACTGATTGCGTGGTTGGATAAAAAGGAGAGAGCGAGTCGAGTTGTCCCGTCGATTGAGAAACTGGATGGTGTGTGTGTCACTGAACCGGAAGAAATTGTTGATTGCTTTGCAGAATATTTCCGTGGGGTGTATTCCCCGGTGTCCTCCCACTCGGAAGATGATTCCCATGCCCTGCTCAGGGATATCGCGCTGCCTTCCCTTTCGGAGGAGGACAGGGTGTCGTTGGACGCCGCCCCAACATCTGAGGAAATTGCCCTCGCCATACATTCGGTCGCTTCCGGCAAGGCCATGGGTCCTAATGGTCTTCCTATCGAATTGTACAAGCTGCGACCGGATACGCTGGCGCCGCATCTCCGTGCTATGTTCCTCGCGGCCCGTTCGGCGGGTTCCCTCCCGCTAGACCAGCGTCTGGCTACTATCGTGGTTATTCACAAGGAGGGGAGGCCGCGGGACCGGGTCACGTCCTACAGGCCCATTTCGCTGCTGAATGCGGAACCCAAAATTCTCGCCAAGGTGTTGGCCAATCGGCTGGTTGGCGTGGTGTGCGATCTGATTCACCAGGATCAATCCGGTTTTATCCCTCATCGCAACACTGTGCTCAACCTGCGGCGCTTGCATGGGGTGCTCGCGCATGTCCCGTTCATACGGGAGCCGGCCATTTTGGCGTCCCTGGACGCCACTATGGCGTTTGACACACTTGAGTGGTCATATATTTGGGCGACGCTGGCGAAGTTTGGGTTTGGCCCGGGATTCATCGGTTGGGTGAAATTGTTGTATTCCGGACCGCTGGCGCAGGTGGCCGTAAACGGTAGAGTGTCAGCTCCGTTTGAGCTGGGCAGGGGCACGCGGCAGGGCTGCCCGTTATCGCCGCTCCTCTTCGCGCTTGCCTTGGAGCCCCTGGCGGAGTGGCTGCGGTGGCATCCTTCTATCCGTGGTCTCCGATGGACCCCCGAGTATGAGGACCGCGTATCTCTTTACGCTGATGATATTCTTTTGTACCTGGCTTCCCCGCGTAAATCGCTGATAGTGCTGGTTGATGTATTGCACTCATTTGGCCTCAACTCCGGCCTAGTCATCAATTGGGCTAAATCTTGTGTGTATGTCCTCTCTGGGGAGGCTCCTATCCTTCCGCGGGGTTGTCCTATCCAGATTGCCCCGCGGGGATTTAGGTACCTGGGTATCTTCATTACCCTGGACGCGGAGTCCCGGTATAAACAGAACTTGCTTCCCCCCCCTCCAGCGCCTGAAGGATGACGTCGCGCGTTGGAGGCGCTTGCCGCTCTCGCCGCTCGGCTGGGCGGCATTGTTTAAGATGATGTCGCTGCCACGTTTCCTGTACGCCTTACAGAACACAATGGACGTTGTCCCGGCGCGCTACTTTCGCGAGGTGGAGAGTTTGCAGCGCTGCCTGTTCTGGGAGGGTAGACCGCGTATCGCCCTGGCGAAGCTGACGCTCCCGTGGTACGACGGGGGGGTTGCCCTCCCAGACATCAAGCGATATTACTGGGCCTCCCAGCTGGCTGCGATAAATCACGGCTTTTACGGGCCTGCTCTAAACCCGGCCTTTGAGATGGATAAAATGTTACTGCTGGGCGGCGACTATAATCGGGCGCTTTATTCTAGCTCGCTCGACGCACGTCTGACGGGCCCCACGCGGGTCATGGTGCGAGTGTGGCACGCAGCTAAGTTGGCGATGGGGTGGAAGGATCGTTTGACCCGGGCGACGCCACTATACGCATCTGAGCGGCTGGGCTCCCTGTGGACCTTGAAGGGCTTTGAGAAGTGGGACATGATAGGCATCAGCAGGGTGGGCGACCTCTGGACGAGGGGGGGATTCAAAACGTTCGATGTGCTGCAGACGGAATTCCAGTTGCAGGACAGGGAGTACTTTCGATATATGCAGAACCGTCATGCGTTGTGCTCCGTATTCCCGGACGTTGCCTCCATCCCGGAGTACTCCCCTCTGGAGGATAGAGTGCTAGATGGGCATGTACCGGACGCCACGATTTCATTAATCTACAAAAAACTCATCAATGATCGTTCGGGACTGCTGACTGGCCTTTGGGAGGCGTGGGGGGCTGATGGATTGGAGCTGGATGACGAGGACTGGGTGTCTGCGGTGGCCTCCCCGAAAGAGGTGGCCATACCGGCTCGCCTTCGCTTCGTCCAGCTCAAGATACTCCATAGGGTCTATGTTACGGGGCAGAGTCTGATGCGTATGGGTTATGCTGTGGACGGGTTGTGTAAGCGTGGGTGTGGTTCTTTGGGGACCTTTCTCCATATATTGTGGGAATGCCCGGAGGTGGCGCGATTCTGGCGTGGTGTGCACGAGGTCTTGCAGGCAGTTACGCATGTGCCGCTGCTGCCCGAGGCGAGGAGATGTCTCCTGAATGTGTGGGAGCCAACCGACTATTCAGTGCCGCAGACGTGGTGGGTGACTCTGGGATATATGGTGGGCAAGCGTGACATTGCGCAATTGTGGGGTTCCCAGAGGTCACCGACTGTCTCGGCGTGGAAGGACAACATGGATTGATGTATGTTTCGGGAAAAGGTGGTGTATGTTGCGAGAGGTAAGCCTGGGAAATGGGTGAAAGTGTGGGGCCCCTGGAACGCCTACCGTGGGGGAATCTGTACCCCGCCGCTGATGCCTGATCCGTCACCGGCCCCGTCTCCTTAGCCTGCTTGTCCTCCTGGTTCTGGGCTTGAGTTCACTTTGTCTCCGTCCCGACCTATTCCCCCCACTTGATATTCCTGTGGACCGGTAGGGTCCCCCCCAAGGGATGCACATGCTATTGTTTCCGATTGTGGATTGCCTTGTGGACTTGTTTTCTTCGTTATTTATATAAAAATGAAACCGTTGTGTGGGGTCCGGATGATGTGGCTGCCAACGCTTCTTTCAACTCCTGTGATCTCCCTTCTGCCGCAGCGTGTGTTCTACTGTTTGTATTATATGCTCTTTCTGTCTGCTAGCGGCCGGCCTGAAGGTTGTAGGCCCATCTTTGTATATCTTTTGGATTCTGTAATAAACGGTTTCAAAAAAAAAAAAAAAAAAAAAAAAGATCATCCCATGAAGGGACCAGCGCATCAAAGATCATCAAATGAAGGGACCAGTGCATCAGAGATCATCCCATGAAGGGACCAGTGCATCAGAGATCTTCCCATGAAGGGACCAGTGCATCAGAGATCTTCCCATGAAGGGACCAGTGCATCAGAGATCTTCCCATGAAGGGACCAGTGCAGAGATCTTCCCATGAAGGGACCGGTGCAGAGATCTTCCCATTAAGGGACCAGTGCAGAGATCTTCCCATGAAGGGACCAGTGCAGAGATCTTCCCATGAAGGGACCAGTGCAAATATCATCCCATGAAGGGACCAGTCTTCCCTTGAAAGGGACCAGTGCAGAGATCTTTCCATGAATTGACCATTGCAGAGATCTTCCCATGAAGGGACCAGTGCAGAGATCTTCCCATGAAGGGACCAGTGCAGAGATCTTCCCATGAAGGAACCAGTGCAGAGATCTTCCCATGAAGGGACCAGTGCAGAGATCTTCCCATGAAGGGACCAGTGCAGAGATCTTCCCATGAAGGGACCAGTGCAGAGATCTTCCCATGAAGGGACCAGTGCAGAGATCATCCCATGAAGGGACCACTGCATCAGAGATCATCCCATGAAAGGATGAGTGCATCACAGCACTCAGATTAGAAGTATGCAAGATCATCCCATGAAGGGACCAGTGCATCAGAGATCATCCCATGAAGGGACCAGTGCATCAGAGATCATCCCATGAAGGGACCAGTGCATCAGAGATCATCCCATGAAGGTACCAGTGCATCAAAGATCATCCCATGAAGGGACCAGTGCATCAAAGATCATCCCATGAAGAAACCAGTGCATCAAAGATCATCCCATGAAGGGAACAGTGCATCAAAGATCATCCCATGAAGGAACCAGTGCATCACAGCACTCGGATTCGACGTGTGCAGAGATCACCCCATGAAGGGACCAGTGCAGAGATTATCCCATGAAGGGACCAGCGCATCAGAGATCACCCCACGAACGGACCAGCGCATCAGAGATCACCCCATGAAGAGACCAGTGCATCAGGGATCATCCCATGAAGGGAGCAGTGCTGCAGAGTTCATCCCATGAAGGGACCAGTGCAGAGATCATCCCATGAAATGACCAGTGCATCAGAGATCATCCCATAAAGGGACCAGTGCATCACAGCACTCAGATTAGAGGTATGCAAGATCATCCCATGAAGGGACCAGTGAAAAGATCATCCCATAAAGGGACCAGTGCATCAGAGATCATCCCATGAAGGGACCAGCGCATCAGAGATCATCCCATGAAGGGACCAGCGCATCAGAGTTCATCCCATGAAGGGACCAGTGCATCAGAGATCATCCCATGAAGGGACTAGTGCATTAGAGATCATCCCATGAAGGGACCAGTGCATCACAGCACTCAGATTAGAGGTATGCAAGATCCCATGAAGGGACCAGTGCATCAGAAATCATCCATTGAAGGGACCAGTGCATCAGAGATCATCCCATGAAGGGACCAGTGCATCACAGCACGCAGATTAGAGGTATGCAAGATCATCCCATGAAGGGACCAGAGCATCAGAGATCATCCCATGAAGGGACCCGTGCATCAGAGATCATCCCATGAAGGGACCAGTGCATCAGAGATCATCCCATGAAGGGACCCGTGCATCAGAGATCATCCCATGAAGGGACCAGTGCATCAGAGATCATCCCATGAAGATACCAGTGCATCAGAGATCACCCCATGAAGGAACCAGTGCATCAAAGATCATCCCATGAAGGGATCAGACATCATCCCATGAAGGGACCAGTGCATCACGGCACTCCGATTAGAGGTATGCAAGATCATCCAATGAAGGGACCCGTGCATCAGAGATCATCCCATGAAGGGACCAGTGCATCAGAGATCATCCCATGAAGAGACCAGTGCATCAGACATCATCCCATGAAGGGACCAGTGCATCAGACATCATCCCATGAAGGGACCAGTGCGTCAGAGCACTCAGATTAGAGGTATGCAAGATCATCCCATGAAGGGACCAGCCCATCAAAAATCATCCCATGAAGGGACCAGTCCATCAAAGATCATCCCATAAAGGTACCAGTGTATCAGAGATCATCCCATGAAGGGACCAGTGCATTAGAGATCATCCCATGAAGGGACCGGTGCATCACAGCACGCAGATTAGAGGTATGCAAGATCATCCCATGAAGGGACCAGTGCATCAGATCATCCTGAGAAGGGACCAGTGCATCAACCATCATCCCACGAAGGGACCAGTGCATCAACCATCATCCCACAAAGGGACCAGTGCATCAACCATCATCCCACAAAGGGACCAGTGCATCAACCATCATCCCATGAAGGAACCAGTGCATCAAAGATCATCCTATGAAGGGACCAGTGCAGCAGAGACCATCCCATGAAGGGACCAGTGCATCAGAGATCATCCGATGAAGGGACCAGTGCATCAGAGATCATCCCATGAAGGGACCAGTGCATCAGAGATCATCCCATGAAGGGACCAGTGCATCAGAGATCATCCCATGAAGGGACCAGTGCATCAGAGATCATCTCATGAAGGGACCAGTGCATCACAGCACTCAGATTAGAGGTATGCAAGATCATCCCATGAAGGGACCAGTGCACCAAAGATCATCCCATGAAGGGACCAGCGCACCAGAGGTCATCCCATGAAGGGACCAGTGCATCAGGGATCATCCCATGAAGGGACCAGTGCATCAGAGATCATCCCATGAAGGGACCAGTGCATCAGAGATCATCCCATGAAGGGACCAGTGCATCAGAGATCATCCCATGAAGGGACCAGTACAGAGATCATCCCATGAAGGGACCAGTACAGAGATCATCCCATGAAGGGACCAGTACAGAGATCAAGGACCAGTACAGAGATCATCCCATGAAAGGGACCAGTACAGAGATCATCCCATGAAAGGGACCAGGGCATCAAATATCATCCCATTAAGGGACCAGGGCATCAAAGATCATCCCATTACGGGACCAGTGCCTCAGAGATCATCCCATGAAGGGACCAGAGATCAACCCATGAAGGGACCAGTGCATCAGAGATCATCCCATGAAGGGACCAGTGCATCAGAGATCACCCCATGAAGGGACCAGTGCATCAGAGATCATCCCATGAAGGGACCAGTGCATCACAGCACTCAGATTAGAGGTATGCAAGATCATCCCATGTAGGGACCAGTGCACCAACGATCATCCCATGAAGGGACCAGCGCACCAAAGATCATCCCATGAAGGGACCAGCGCACCAAAGATCATCCCATGAAGGGACCAGTGAATCAGAGATCATCCCATGAAGGGACCAGTGAATCAGAGATCATCCCATGAAGGGACCAGTGCATCAGAGATCATCCCATGAAGGGACCAGTACAGAGATCATCCCTTGAAGGGACCAGTACAGAGATCATCCCATGAAGGGACCAGGGCATCAAAGATCATCCCATTAAGGGACCAGGGCATCAAAGATCATCCCATTAAGGGACCAGGGCATCAAAGATCATCCCATTAAGGGACCAGAGCATCAAAGATCATCCCATTAAGGGACCAGTGCATCAGAGATCATCCCATGAAGGGAACAGTGCATCAGAGATCATCCCATGAAGGGAACAGTGCATCACAGATCATCCCATGAAGGGCGAGAGCATCAGAGATCATCTCATGAAGGGACCAGTGCATCTCAGCACTCAGATTAGATGTATGCAAGATCATCCCATGAAGGGACCAGTGCAGAGATATTCCCATGAATGGACCAGGGCATCAGATCATCCCATGATGGGACAAGGGCATCAGATCATCCCATGATGGGACCAGGGCATCAGTTCATCCCATGATGGGACCAGGGCATCAGATCATCCCATGATGGGACCAGGGCATCAGATCATCCCATGATGGGACCAGGGCATCAGGGATCATACCATGAAGGGACCAGTGCATCAGGGATCACCTCATGAAGGGACCAGTGCATCAGGGATCATCCCATGAAGGGACCAGTGCATCAGGGATCATCCCATGAAGGGACCAGTGCATCAGGGATCATCCCATGAAGGGACCAGTGCATCACAGCACTCAGATTAGAGGTATGCAAGATCATCCCATGAGGGGACCAGTGCAAAGATCATCCCATGAAGGGACCAGCGCATCAAAGATCATCCCATGAAGGGACCAGCGCATCGAGGATCATCGCATGGAGGGACTAGCGCATCAAAGATCATCCCATGGAGGGACCAGCGCATCAAAGATCATCCCATGAAGGGACCAGTGCATCAGAGATCATCCCATGAAGGGACCAGTGCATCAGAGATCTTCCCATGAAGGGACCAGTGCATCAGAGATCTTCCCATGAAGGGACCAGTGCATCAGAGATCTTCCCATGAAGGGACCAGTGCATCAGAGATCTTCCCATGAAGGGACCAGTGCAGAGATCTTCCCATGAAGGGACCAGTGCAGAGATCTTCCCATGAAGGGACCAGTGCAGAGATCTTCCCATGAAGGGACCAGTGCAGAGATCTTCCCATGAAGGGACCAGTGCAAATATCATCCCATGAAGGGACCAGTCTTCCCATGAAGGGACCAGTGCAGAGATCTTCCCATGAATTGACCAGTGCAGAGATCTTCCCATGAAGGGACCAGTGCAGAGATCTTCCCATGAAGGGACCAGTGCAGAGATCTTCCCATGAAGGGACCAGTGCAGAGATCTTCCCATGAAGGGACCAGTGCAGAGATCATCCCATGAAGGGACCAGTGCTGAGATCATCCCATGAAGGGACCACTGCATCAGAGATCATCCCATGAAAGGATGAGTGCATCACAGCACTCAGATTAGAAGTATGCAAGATCATCCCATGAAGGGACCAGTGCATCAGAGATCATCCCATGAAGGGACCAGTGCATCAGAGATCATCCCATGAAGGGACCAGTGCATCAGAGATCATCCCATGAAGGTACCAGTGCATCAAAGATCATCCCATGAAGGGACCAGTGCATCAAAGATCATCCCATGAAGAAACCAGTGCATCAAAGATCATCCCATGAAGGGACCAGTGCATCAAAGATCATCCCATGAAGGAACCAGTGCATCACAGCACTCGGATTCGACGTGTGCAGAGATCACCCCATGAAGGGACCAGTGCAGAGATCATCCCATGAAGGGACCAGCGCATCAGAGATCACCCCACGAAGGGACCAGCGCATCAGAGATCACCCCATGAAGAGACCAGTGCATCAGAGATCACCCCATGAAGGGACCAGTGCATCAGCGATCACCCCATGAAGGGACCAGTGCATCAGCGATCACCCCATGAAGGGACCAGTGCATCAAAGATCATCCCATGAACGGAGCAGTGCTGCAGAGTTCATCCCATGAAGGGACCAGTGCAGAGATCATCCCATGAAATGACCAGTGCATCAGAGATCATCCCATAAAGGGACCAGTGCATCACAGCACTCAGATTAGAGGTATGCAAGATCATCCCATGAAGGGACCAGTGAAAAGATCATCCCATAAAGGGACCAGTGCATCAGAGATCATCCCATGAAGGGACCAGCGCATCAGAGATCATCCCATGTAGGGACCAGTGCATCAAAGATCATCCCATGAAGGGACCAATGCATCAGAGATCATCCCATACAGGGACCAGTGCATCAGAGACCATCCCATACAGGGATAGGTGCATCAAAGATCATCCCATGAAGGAACCAGTGCATCACAGCACTCAGATTAGAGGTATGCAAGATCATCCCATGAAGGGACCAGTGCATCAGAGATCATCCCATGAAGGGACCAGTGCATCAGAGATCATCCAATGAAGGGACCAGTGCATCAAAGATCATCCCATGAAGGAAGCAGTGCTGCAGAGTTCATCCCATGAAGGGACCAGTGCTTCAGAGATCATCCTATGAAGGGACCAGTGCATCACAGCACGCAGATTAGAGGTATGCAAGATCATCCAATGAAGGGACCAGAGCATCAGAGATCATCCCATGAAGGGACCCGTGCATCAGAGATCATCCCATGAAGGGACCAGTGCATCAGAGATCATCCCATGAAGGGACCCGTGCATCAGAGATCATCCCATGAAGGGACCAGTGCATCAGAGATCATCCCATGAAGAGACCAGTGCATCAGCGATCACCCCATGAAGGGACCAGTGCATCAAAGATCATCCCATGAAGGGACCAGTGCATCACGGCACTCCGATTAGAGGTATGCAAGATCATCCAATGAAGGGACCCGTGCATCAGAGATCATCCCATGAAGGGACCAGTGCATCAGAGATCATCCCATGAAGAGACCAGTGCATCAGACATCATCCCATGAAGGGACCAGTGCATCAGACATCATCCCATGAAGGGACCAGTGCATCAGACATCATCCCATGAAGGGACCAGTGCGTCAGAGCACTCAGATTAGAGGTATGCAAGATCATCCCATGAAGGGACCAGCCCATCAAAAATCATCCCATGAAGGGACCAGTCCATCAAAGATCATCCCATAAAGGGACCAGTGTATCAGAGATCATCCCATGAAGGGACCAGTGCATTAGAGATCATCCCATGAAGGGACCGGTGCATCACAGCACGCAGATTAGAGGTATGCAAGATCATCCCATGAAGGGACCAGTGCATCAGATCATCCTGAGAAGGGACCAGTGCATCAACCATCATCCCACGAAGGGACCAGTGCATCAACCATCATCCCACAAAGGGACCAGTGCATCAACCATCATCCCATGAAGGAACCAGTGCATCAAAGATCATCCTATGAAGGGACCAGTGCAGCAGAGACCATCCAATGAAGGGACCAGTGCATCAGAGATCATCCGATGAAGGGACCAGTGCATCAGAGATCATCCCATGAAGGGACCAGTGCATCAGAGATCATCCCATGAAGGGACCAGTGCATCAGAGATCATCCCATGAAGGGACCAGTGCATCACAGCACTCAGATTAGAGGTATGCAAGATCATCCCATGAAGGGACCAGTGCACCAAAGATCATCCCATGAAGGGACCAGCGCACCAGAGGTCATCCCATGAAGGGACCAGTGCATCAGGGATCATCCCATGAAGGGACCAGTGCATCAGAGATCATCCCATGAAGGGACCAGTGCATCAGAGATCATCCCATGAAGGGACCAGTACAGAGATCATCCCATGAAGGGACCAGTACGGAGATCATCCCATGAAGGGACCAGTACAGAGATCATCCCATGAAAGGGACCAGGGCATCAAAGATCATTCCATTAAGGGACCAGGGCATCAAAGATCATCCCATTACGGGACCAGTGCCTCAGAGATCATCCCATGAAGGGACCAGAGATCAACCCATGAAGGGACCCGTGCATTAGAGATCATCCCATGAAGGGACCAGTGCATCAGAGATCATCCCATGAAGGGACCAGTGCATCAGAGATCATCCCATGAAGGGACCAGTGCATCAGAGATCATCCCATGAAGGGACCAGTGCATCACAGCACTCAGATTAGAGGTATGCAAGATCATCCCATGAAGGGACCAGTGCAAAGATCATCCCATGAAGGGAACAGTGCATCAGCGATCATCCCATGAAGGGACCAGTGCATCAGAGATCACCCCATGAAGGGACCAGTGCATCAGAGATCATCCCATGAAGGGACCAGTGCATCACAGCACTCAGATTAGAGGTATGCAAGATCATCCCGTGTAGGGACCAGTGCACCAACGATCATCCCATGAAGGGACCAGTGCACCAAAGATCATCCCATGAAGGGACTAGCGCACCCAAGATCATCCCATGAAGGGACCAGTGAATCAGAGATCATCCCATGAAGGGACCAGTGAATCAGAGATCATCCCATGAAGGGACCAGTGCATCAGAGATCATCCCATGAAGGGACCAGTACAGAGATCATCCCTTGAAGGGACCAGTACAGAGATCATCCCATGAAGGGACCAGGGCATCAAAGATCATCCCATTAAGGGACCAGGGCATCAAAGATCATCCCATTAAGGGACCAGGGCATCAAAGATCATCCCATTAAGGGACCAGAGCATCAAAGTTCATCCCATTAAGGGACCAGTGCATCAGAGATCATCCCATGAAGGGACCAGTGCATCAGAGATCATCCCATGAAGGGAACAGTGCATCACAGATCATCCCATGAAGGGAACAGTGCATCAGAGATCATCCCATGAAGGGCGAGAGCATCAAAGATCATCTCATGAAGGGACCAGTGCATCTCAGCACTCAGATTAGAGGTATGCAAGATCATCCCATGAAGGGACCAGTGCAGAGATATTCCCATGAATGGACCAGGGCATCAGATCATCCCATGATGGGACAAGGGCATCAGATCATCCCATGATGGGACCAGAGCATCAGATCATCCCATGATGGGACCAGGGCATCAGATCATCCCATGATGGGACCAGGGCATCAGATCATCCCATGATGGGACAAGGGCATCAGGGATCATCCCATGAAGGGACCAGTGCATCAGGGATCACCCCATGAAGGGACCAGTGCATCAGGGATCATCCCATGAAGGGACCAGTGCATCAGGGATCATCCCATGAAGGGACCAGTGCATCAGGGATCATCCCATGAAGGGACCAGTGCATCACAGCACTCAGATTAGAGGTATGCAAGATCATCCCATGAGGGGACCAGTGCAAAGATCATCCAATGAAGGGACCAGTGCATCAGAGATCATCCCATGAAGGGACCAGTGCATCAATGATCATCCCATGAAGGGACCAGTGCATCAATGATCATCCCATGACGGGACCAGTGCACCAATGATCATCCCCTGAAGGGGCCAGTGCACCAATGATCATCCCCTGAAGGGACCAGTGCACCAATGATCATCCCCTGAAGGGACCAGTGCACCAAAAATGATCCCATGAAGGAACCAGTGCACCAGAGATCATCCCATGAAGGAACCAGTCCATCAGAGATCATCCCATGAAGGGACCAGTGCATCAGAGATCATCCCATGAAGGGACCAGTGCATCAAGGATCATCCCATGAAGGGACCAGTGCACCAAGGATCATCTCATGCAGGGACCAGTGCCCCAATGATCATCCCATGAAGGGACCAGTGCAGAGATCATCCCATGAAATGACCAGTGCATCAGAGATCATCCCATGAAGGGACCAGTGCATCAGAGATCATCCCATGAAGGGACCAGTGCATCAGAGATCATCACATGAAGGGACCAGTGCATCACAGCACTCAGATTAGAGGTATGCAAGATCATCCCATGAAGGGACCAGTGAAAAGATCATCCCATAAAGGGACCAGTGCATCAGAGATCATCCCATGAAGGGACCAGCGCATCAGAGATCATCACATGTAGGGACCAGTGCATCAAAGATCATCCCATGAAGGGACCAGTGCATCAAAGATCATCCCATGAA
Source organism: Triturus cristatus (assembly GCF_964204655.1). Classification (NCBI taxonomy): domain Eukaryota; kingdom Metazoa; phylum Chordata; class Amphibia; order Caudata; family Salamandridae; genus Triturus; species Triturus cristatus. The sequence continues at coordinate 1,276,963,768 of NC_140591.1, read as the reverse complement.
GGGACCAGTGCATCAAAGATCATCCCATGAAGGGACCAGTGCATCAAAGATCATCCCATGAAGGGACCAGTGCATCACAGCACTCAGATTAGAGGTATGCAAGATCATCCCATGAAGGGACCAGTGCATCAGAGATCATCCCATGAAGGGACCAGTGCATCAGAGATCATCCCATGAAGGGACCAGTGCATCAAAGATCATCCCATGAAGGGACCAGTACATCAAAGATCATCCCATGAAGGGAGCAGTGCTGCAGAGTTCATCCCATGAAGGGACCAGTGCATCAGAGATCATCCCATGAAGGCACCAGTGCATTAGAGATCATCCCATGAAGGGACCAGTGCATCAGAGATCATCCCATGAAGGGACTAGTGCATCAGAGATCATCCCATAAAGGGACCAGTGCATCACAGCACTCAGATTAGAGGTATGCAAGATCCCATGAAGGGACCAGTGCATCAGAAATCATCCATTGAAGGGACCAGTGCATCAGAGATCATCCCATGAAGGGACCAGTGCATCACAGCACGCAGATTAGAGGTATGCAAGATCATCCCAGGAAGGACCAGAGCATCAGAGCTCATCCCATGAAGGGACCCGTGCATCAGAGATCATCCCATGAAGGGACCAGTGCATCAGAGATCATCCCATGAAGGGACCAGTGCATCAGAGATCATCCCATGAAGGGACCAGTGCATCAGGGATCATCCCATGAAGGGACCAGTGCATCAGATATCATCCCATGAAGGGACCAGTGCATCAGAGATCATCCCATGAAGGGACCAGTGCATCAGAGATCATCCCATGAAGGGACTAGTGCATCAGAGATCATCCCATGAAGGGACCAGTGCATCACAGCACGCAGATTAGATTTATGCAAGATCATCCCATGAAGGGACCAGTGCATTAGAGATCATCCCATGAAGGGACCGGTGCATCACAGCATGCAGATTAGATTTATGCAAGATCATCCCATGAAGGGACCAGTGCATCAAATCATCCCGAGAAGGGACCAGTGCATCAACCATCATCCCACGAAGGAACCAGTGCATCAACCATCATCCCACGAAGGGACCAGTGCATCAACCATCATCCCATGAAGGAACCAGTGCATCAAAGTTCATCCCATGAAGGAACCAGTGCATCAAAGATCATGCCATTAAGGAACCAGTGCAGCAGAGACCATCCCATGAAGGGACCAGTGCATCAGAGATCATCCCATGAAGGGACCAGTGCATCAGAGATCATCCCATGAAGGGACCAGTGCATCAGAGATCATCCCAGGAAGGGACCAGTGCATCACAGCACTCAGATTAGAGGTATGCAAGATCATCCCATGAAGGGACCAGTGCACCAAAGATCATCCCATGAAGGGACCAGCGCACCAGAGGTCATCCTATGAAGGGACCAGTGCATCAGGGATCATCCCATGAAGGGACCAGTGCATCAGAGATCATCCCATGAAGGGACCAGTGCATCAGAGATCATCCCATGAAGGGACCAGTGCATCAGAGATCATCCCATGAAGGGACCAGTACAGAGATCATCCCATGAAGGGACCAGTACAGAGATCATCCCATGAAGGGACCAGGGCATCAAAGATCATCCCATTAAGGGACCAGGGCATCAAAGATCATCCCATTACGGGACCAGTGCCTCAGAGATCATCCCATGAAGGGATCAGAGATCATCCCATGAAGGGACCAGAGATCAACCCATGAAGGGACCCGTGCATTAGAGATCATCCCATGAAGGGACCCGTGCATCAGATATAATCCCATGAAGGGACCAGTGCATCAGAGATCATCCCATGAAGGGACCAGTGCATCAGAGATCATCCCATGAAGGGACCAGTGCATCACAGCACTCAGATTAGAGGTATGCAAGATCATCCCATGAAGGGACCAGTGCAAAGATCATCCCATGAAGGGACCAGTGCATCAGAGATCATCCCATGAAGGGAACAGTGCATCAGAGATCACCCCATCAAGGGACCAGTGCATCAGAGATCACCCCATCAAGGGACCAGTGCATCAGAGATCACCCCATCAAGGGACCAGTGCATCAGAGATCATCCCATGAAGGGACCAGTGCATCACAGCACTCAGATTAGAGGTATGCAAGATCATCCCATGTAGGGACCAGTGCACCAAAGATCATCCCATGAAGGGAGCAGCGCACCAAAGATCATCCCATGAAGGGACCAGTGCATCAGAGATCATCCCATGAAGGGACCAGTGCATCAGAGATCATCCCATGAAGGGACCAGTGCATCAGAGATCATCCCATGAAGAGACCAGTACAGAGATCATCCCATGAAGGGACCAGGGCATCAATGATGATCCCATGAAGGGACCAGGGCATCAAAGATCATCCCATGAAGGGATCAGGGCATCAAAGATCATCCCATGAAGGGATCAGGGCATCAAAGATCATCCCATTAAGGGACGAGGGCATCAAAGATCATCCCATTAAGGGACCAGGGCATCAAAGATCATCCCATGAAGGGACCAGGGCATCAAAGATTATCCCATGAAGGGACCAGTGCATCAGAGATCATCCCATGAAGGGAACAATGCATCAGAGATCATCCCATGAAGGGAACAGTGTGTCAGAGATCATCCCATGAAGGGACCAGTGCATCTCAGCACTCAGAGTAGAGGTATGCAAGATCATCCCATGAAGGGACCAGTGCATCAGAGATCATCCCATGAAGGGACCAGTGCATCTCACCACTCAGATTAGAGGTATGCAAGATCATCCCATGAAGGGACCAGTGCATCAGAGATTATCCCATGAAGGGACCAGGGCATCAGAGATCATCCCATGAAGGGACCAGTGCATCAGAGATCATCCCATGAAGGGACCAGGGCATCAGATCATCCCATGAAGGGACCAGGGCATCAGATCATCCCATGATGGGACCAGGGCATCAGATCATCCCATGAAGGGACCAGGGCATCAGATCATCCCATGAAGGGACCAGGACATCAGGGATCATCCCATGAAGGGACCAGTGCATCAGGGATCATCCCATGAAGGGACCAGTGCATCAGGGATCATCCCATGAAGGGACCAGTGCATCAGGGATCATCCCATGAAGGGACCAGTGCATCAGAGATCATCCCATGAAGGGACCAGTGCATCGCAGCACTCAGATTAGATGTATGCAAGATCATCCCATGAGGGGACCAGTGCAAAGATCATCCCATGAAGGGACCAGTGCAAAGATCATCCCATGAAGGGACCACTGCATCAGAGATCATCCCATGAAGGGACCAGTGCATCAGAGATCATCCCATGACGGGACCAGTGCACCAAATATCATCTCATGAAGGGACCAGTGCACCAATGATCATCCCCTGAAGGGACCAGTGCACAAATGATCATCCCCTGAAGGGACCAGTGCACCAAAGATCATCCCATGAAGGAACCAGTGCACCAGAGATCAACCCATGAAGGAACAAGTGCATCAGAGATCATCCCATGAAGGAACCAGTGCATCAGAGATCATCCCATGAAGGGACCAGTGCATCAGAGATCATCCCATGAATGGACCAGTGCATCAGAGATCATCCCATGAAGGGACCAGCGCATCAGAGATCATCCCATGAAGGGACCAGTGCATCAAGGATCATCCCTTGAAGGGACCAGTGAACCAAAGATAATCTCATGAAGGGACCAGTGCACCAATGATCATCCCATGAAGGGACCAGTGCATCAGATATCATCCCATGAAGGGACCTGTGCAACACAGCACTCAGATTAGAGTTATGTAAAATAATCCGATGAAGGGACCAGTGCATCACAGCACTCAGATTAGAGGTATGCAAGATCATCCCATGAAGGGACCAGTGCACCAAAGATTATCCCATGAAGGGACCAGTACAGAGATAATGCCATGAAGGGACCACGGCATCAAAGATGATCCCATTAAGGGACCAGGGCATCAAAGATCATCCCATGAAGGGACCAGTGCACCAAACATCATCCCATGAAGGGACCAGTGCACCAAACATCATCCCATGAAGGGAACAGTGCACCAAACATCATCCCATGAAGGGACCAGGGCACCAAAGATCATCCAATGAAGGGAACAGGGCATCAGAGATCATCCCATGAAGGGACCAGGGCATCAGAGATCATCCCATGAAGGGACCAGGGCATCAGATCATCCCATGAAGGGACCAGAGCATCAGATCATCCCATGAAGGGACCAGGGCATCAGATCCTCCCATGAAGGGACCAGTGCATCAGATCATCCCATGAAGGGACCAGTGCATCAGATCATCCCATGTAGGGACCAGTGCATCAGAAAATCCCATGAAGGGACCAGTGCATCAGATCATCCCATGAAGGGACCAGTGCATCAGATCATCCCATGAAGGGACCAGTGCATCAGATCATCCCATGAAGGGACCAGTGCATCAGATCATCCCATGACAGGACCAGTGCAGAGATAATCCCATGAAAGGACCAGTGTAGAGTTCATCCCATGAAGGGACAAGTGCATCAAAGATCATCCCATGAAGGGAACAGGGCATCAAAGATCATCCCATGAAGGGATCAGGGCATCAAAGATCATCCCATGAAGGGACCAGTGCATCTAAGATCATCCCATTAAGGGACCAGGGCATCCGAGATCATCCCATGAAGGGACCAGGGCATCAAAGATCATCCCATGAAGTGACCAGGGCATCAACGATCAACCCATGAAGGGACCAGGGCATCAAAGATCAACCCATGAAGGGACCAGGGCATCAAAGATCAGCCCATGAAGGGACCAGGGCATCAAAGATCAACCCATGAAGGGACCAGGGCATCAAAGATCAACCCATGAAGAGACCAGGGCATCAGAGATCATCCCATGAAGGGACCAGTGCATCAGAGATCATCCCATGAAGGGACCAGTGCATCAAAGATCATCCCATGAAGGGACCAGTGCATCAGAGATCATCCCATGAAGGGCAAGTGCATCAGAGATCATCCCATGAAGGGACCAGGGCATCAAAGATCATCCCAATAAGGAACCAGGGCATCAAAGATCATCCCAATAAGGAACCAGGGCATTAAAGATCATCTCAAGAAGGAACCAGGGCATCAAAGATCATCCCATTAAGGGATCACGGCATCAAAGATCATCCCATTAAGGGACCAGGGCATCAAAGATCATCCCATGAAAGGACCAGCGCATCAAGGATCATCCCATGCAGGGACCAGCACATCAAAGATCATCCCATGAAGGGACCAGGGCATCAAAGATCATCCCATGAAGGGACCAGGGCATCAAAGATCATCCCATGAAGGGACCAGGGCATCAAAGACCATCCCATGAAGGGACCAGTGCAGCAGAGATCATCGCATGAAGGGACCAGTGCAGCAGAGATCATCCCATGAAGGGACCAGTGCAGAGATCATCCCATGAAGGGACCAGTGCATCAGAGATCATCCGATGAAGGGCAAGTGCATCAGAGATCATCCCATGAAGGGACCAGTGCATCACATCACTCAGATTAGAGGTATGCAAGATCATACCATGAGGGGACCAGTGCACCAGAGATCATCCCAAGAAGGGACCAGTGCATCAAGGATCATCCCATGAAGGGACCAGTGCACCAAAGATCATCTCATGAAGGGACCGGTGCACCAATGATCATCCCCTGAAGGGACCAGTGCACCAATGATCATCCCATGAAGGAACCAGTGCACCAGAGATAATCCCATGAAGGAACCAGTGCATCAGAGATCATCCCATGAAGGGACCAGTGCACCAATGATCATCCCCTGAAGGGACCAGTGCAATAATGATCATCCCCTGAAGGGACCAGTGCACCAATGATCATCCCATGAAGGAACCAGTGCACCAGAGATAATCCCATGAAGGAACAAGTGCACCAGAGATCATCCCATGAAGGAACCAGTGCATCAGAGATAATCCCATGAAGGAACCAGTGCAGAGATCTACCCATGAAGGGACCAGTGCATCAGAGATCATCCCATGAAGGGACTAGTGCATTAAGGATCATCCCATGAAGGGACCAGTGCATCAAGGATCATCCCATGAAGGGACCAGTGCTCCAAAGATCATCTCATGAAGGGACCAGTGCACCAATGATCATCCCATGAAGGGACCAGTGCATCAGATATCATCCCATGAAGGGACCAGTGCATCACAGCACTCAGATTAGAGGTATACAAGATCATCCCATGAACGGACCAGTGCACCAAAGATCATCTCATGAAGGGACCAGTACAGAGATAATGCCATGAAGGGACCACGGCATCAAAGATGATGCCATTAAGGGACCAGGGCATCAAAGATCATCCTATTAAGGGACCAGGGCATCAAAGATCATCCCATTAAGGGACCAGGGCATCAAAGATCATCCCATTAAGGGACCAGGGCATCAAAGATCATCCCATTAAGGGACCAGGGCATCAAAGATCATCCCATGAAAGGACCAGCGCATCAAGGATCATCCCATGAAGGGACCAGCACATCAAAGATCATCCCATGAAGGAACTAGTAGATCGAAGATCATCCCATGAAGGGACCAGGGCATCAAAGATCATCCCATGAAGGGACCAGGGCATCAAAGATCATCCCATGAAGGGACCAGTGCATCAAAGATCATCCCATGAAGGGACCAGTGCAGCACAGATCATCCCATGAAGGGACCAGTGCAGAGATCATCGCATGAAGGGACCAGTGCAGAGATCATCCCATGAAGGGACCAGTGCATCAGAGATCATCCCATGAAGGGACCAGTGCATCAGAGATCATCCCATGAAGGGACCAGTGCATCAGAGATCATCCCATGAAGGGACCAGTGCATCAGAGATCATCCCATGAAGGGACCAGTGCATCAGAGCTCTCAGATTAGAGGTATGCAAGATCAACCCATGAAGGGACCAGTGCATCAGAGATCATCCCATGAAGGGACCAGTGCATCAGAGATCAACCCATGAAGGGACCAGTGCATCAGAGATCACCCCATGAAGGGATCAGTGCATCAGAGATCACCCCATGAAGGGACCAGTGCATCACAGCACTCCGATTAGAGCTATGCAAGATCATTCCATGAAGGGACCAGTGCATCAAAGATCATCCCATGAAGGGACCAGTGCATCAAAGATCATCCAATGAAGGGACCAGTGCATCAGAGATCAACCCATAAAGGGCAAGTGCATCAGAGATCATCCCATGAAGGGACCAGGGCATCAAAGATCATCCCAAAAAGGAACCAGGGCATCAAAGATCATCCCAATAAGGAACCAGGGCATCAAAGATCATCCCATTAAGGGACCAGGGCATCAAAGATCATCCCATTAAGGGACCAGGGCATCAAAGATCATCCCATGAAAGGACCAGTGCATCAGAGATCATCCCATGAAGGGACCAGTGCATCAGAGATCATCCCATGAAGGGACCAGTGCATCAGAGATCATCCCATGAAGGGACCAGTGCATCAGAGATCATCACATGAAGGGACCAGTGCATCAGAGACCATCCCATGAAGGGACCAGTGCAGAGATCATCCCATGAAGGGACCAGTGCAGAGATCATCCCATGAAGGGACCAGTGCATCACAGCACTCAGATTAGAGGTATGCAAGATCATCCCATGAGGGGACCAGCGCACCAGAGATCATCCCATGAAGGGACCCGTGCATCAGAGATCATCCCATGAAGGGACCAGTGCAGCACAGATCATCCCATGAAGGGACCAGTGCAGAGATCATCCAAATGAAGGGACCAGTGCATCAGAGATCATCCCATGAAGGGAACAGTGCATCAGAGATCATCCCATGAAGGGAACAGTGCATCAGAGATCATTCCATGAAGGGAACAGTGCATCAGAGATCATCCCATGAAGGGATCAGGGCATCAAAGATCATCCCATTAAGGGACCAGGGCATCAAAGATCATCCCATTAAGGGACCAGGGCATCAAAGATCATCCCATGAAGGGACCAGGGCATCAAAGATCATCCCATGACGGGACCAGTGCATCAGAGATCATGCCATGAAGGGACCAGTGCATCTCAGCACTCAGATTAGAGGTATGCAATATCATCCCATGAAGGGACCAGTGCATCAGAGATCATCCCATGAAGGGACCAGTGCATCAGAGATCATCCCATGAAGGGACCAGTGCATCAGAGATCACCCCACGAAGGGACCAGTGCATCAGAGATCATCCCATGAAGGGACCAGTGCATCAGAGATCAACCCATTAAGGGACCAGGGCATCAAAGATCATCCCATGAAGGGACCAGGGCATCAAAGATCATCCCATGAAGGGACCAGGGCATCAAAGATCATCCCATGAAGGGACCAGTGCAGCAGAGATCATCCCATGAAGGGACCAGTGCAGAGATCATCGCATGAAGGGACCAGTGCAGAGATCATCCCATGAAGGGACCAGTGCAGAGATCATCCAATGAAGGGACCAGTGCATCAGAGATCATCCCATGAAGGGACCAGTGCATCACAGCACTCAGATTAGAGGTATGCAAGATCATCCCATGAGGGGACCAGTGCACCAGAGATCATCCCAAAAAGGGACCAGTGCATAAGAGATCATCCCATGAAGGGACCAGTGCATCAGAGATCATCCCATGAAGGGACCAGTGCATCAGAGATCATCCCATGAAGGAACCAGGGCATCAGATCATCCCATGATGGGACCAGGGCATCAGATCATCCCATGATGGGACCAGGGCATCAGATCATCCCATGATGGGACCAGGGCATCAGATCATCCCATGATGGGACCAGGGCATCAGATCATCCCATGATGGGACCAGGGCATCAGATCATCCCATGATGGGACCAGGGCATCAGATCATCCCATGATGGGACCAGGGCATCAGATCATCCCATGATGGGACCAGGGCATCAGATCATCCCATGATGGGACCACTGCATCAGATCATCCCATGATGGGACCAGGGCATCTAAGATCATCCCATGAAGGGACCAGGGCATCTAAGATCATCCCATGAAGGGACCAGTGCATCAGGGATCATCCCATGAAGGGACCAGTGCATCGGGGATCATCCCATGAAGGGACCAGTGCATCAGGGATCCTCCCATGAAGGGACCAGTGCATCAGGGATAATCCCATGAAGGGACCAGTGCATCACAGCACTCAGATTAGAGGTATGCAAGATCATCCCATGAGGGGACCAGTGCAAAGATCATCCCATGAAGGGACCAGTGCAGAGATCATCCCATGAAGGGACCAGTGCATCAGAGATCATCCCATGAAGGGACCAGTGCATCAGAGATCATCCCATGAAGGGACCAGTGCATCAAGGATCATCCCATGACGGGACCAGTGCACCAATGATCATCCCATGAAGGGACCAGTGCACCAATGATCATCCCCTGAAGGGACCAGGGCATCTAAGATCATCCCATGAAGGGACCAGGGCATCTAAGATCATCCCATGAAGGGACCAGTGCAGAGATCATCCCATGAAGGGAACAGTGCATCAGAGATCATCCCATGAAGGGAACAGTGCATCAGAGATCATTCCATGAAGGGAACAGTGCATCAGAGATCATCCCATGAAGGGATCAGGGCATCAAAGATCATCCCATTAAGGGACCAGGGCATCAAAGATCATCCCATTAAGGGACCAGGGCATCAAAGATCATCCCATGAAGGGACCAGGGCATCAAAGATCATCCCATGACGGGACCAGTGCATCAGAGATCATCCCATGAAGGGACCAGTGCAGAGATCTTCCCATGAATGGACCAGTGCATCAGAGATCATCCCATGAAGGGACCAGGGCATCAGAGATCATCCCATGAAGGGACCAGTGCATCAAGGATCATCCCATGAAGGGACCAGTGCACCAAGGATCATCCCATATAGGGACCAGTGCAGAGATCATCCCATGAAGGGACCAGTGCATCAGATATCATCCCATGAAGGGACCAGTGCAGAGATCATCCCATGAAGGGACCAGCACATCAAAGATCATCCCATGAAGGAACCAGTTGATCAAAGATCATCCCATGAAGAGACCAGGGCATCAAAGATCATCCCATGAAGGGACCAGTGCACCAAACATCATCCCATGAAGGGACCAGTGCATCAGAGATCATCCCATGAAGGGACCAGGGCATCAGATCATCCCATGATCGGACCAGGGCATCAGATCATCCCATGATCGGACCAGGGCATCAGATCATCCCATGATCGCACCAGGGCATCAGATCATCCCATGATCGCACCAGGGCATCAGATCATCCCATGATCGGACCAGGGCATCAGATCATCCCATGATGGGACCAGGGCATCAGATCATCCCATGATGGGACCAGGGCATCAGATCATCCCATGATGGGACCAGGGCATCAGATCATCCCATGATGGGACCAGGGCATCAGATCATCCCATGATGGGACCAGGGCATCAGATCATCCCATGATGGGACCAGGGCATCAGATCATCCCATGATGGGACCACTGCATCAGATCATCCCATGATGGGACCAGGGCATCTAAGATCATCCCATGAAGGGACCAGGGCATCTAAGATCATCCCATGAAGGGACCAGGGCATCTAAGATCATCCCATGAAGGGACCGGTGCATCAGGGATCATCCCATGAAGGGACCAGTGCATCGGGGATCATCCCATGAAGGGACCAGTGCATCAGGGATCCTCCCATGAAGGGACCAGTGCATCAGGGATCATCCCATGAAGGGACCAGTGCATCACAGCACTCAGATTAGAGGTATGCAAGATCATCCCATGAGGGGACCAGTGCAAAGATCATCCCATGAAGGGACCAGTGCAGAGATCATCCCATGAAGGGACCAGTGCATCAGAGATCATCCCATGAAGGGACCAGTGCATCAGAGATCATCCCATGAAGGGACCAGTGCATCAAGGATCATCCCATGACGGGACCAGTGCACCAATGATCATCCCATGAAGGGACCAGTGCACCAACGATCATCCCCTGAAGGGACCAGTGCACCAATGATCATCCCATGAAGGGACCAGGGCATCTAAGATCATCCCATGAAGGGACCAGGGCATCTAAGATCATCCCATGAAGGGACCAGTGCATCAGGGATCATCCCATGAAGGGACCAGTGCATCGGGGATCATCCCATGAAGGGACCAGTGCATCGGGGATCATCCCATGAAGGGACCAGTGCATCAGGGATCCTCCCATGAAGGGACCAGTGTATCAGGGATCATCCCATGAAGGGACCAGTGCATCACAGCACTCAGATTAGAGGTATGCAAGATCATCCCATGAGGGGACCAGTGCAAAGATCATCCCATGAAGGGACCAGTGCAGAGATCATCCCATGAAGGGACCAGTGCATCAGAGATCATCCCATGAAGGGACCAGTGCATCAGAGATCATCCCATGAAGGGACCAGTGCATCAAGGATCATCCCATGACGAGACCAGTGCACCAATGATCATCCCATGAAGGGACCAGTGCACCAATGATCATCCCCTGAAGGGTCCAGTGCATCAAAGATCATCCCATGAAGGGACCAGTGCATCAAAGATCATCCCATGAAGGGACCAGTGCAGCACAGATCATCCCATGAAGGGAGCAGTGCAGAGATCATCCCAATGAAGGGACCAGTGCATCAGAGATCATCCCATGAAGGGAACAGTGCATCAGAGATCATCCCATGAAGGGAACAGTGCATCAGAGATCATTCCATGAAGGGAACAGTGCATCAGAGATCATCCCATGAAGGGATCAGGGCATCAAAGATCATCCCATTAAGGGACCAGGGCATCAAAGATCATCCCATTAAGGGACCAGGGCATCAAAGATCATCCCATGAAGGGACCAGGGCATCAAAGATCATCCCATGACGGGACCAGTGCATCAGAGATCATGCCATGAAGGGACCATTGCATCTCAGCACTCAGATTAGAGGTATGCAAGATCATCCCATGATGGGACCACTGCATCAGATCATCCCATGATGGGACCAGGGCATCTAAGATCATCCCATGAAGGGACCAGGGCATCTAAGATCATCCCATGAAGGGACCAGTGCATCAGGGATCATCCCATGAAGGGACCAGTGCATCAGGGATCATCCCATGAAGGGACCAGTGCATCGGGGATCATCCCATGAAGGGACCAGTGCATCAGGGATCCTCCCATGAAGGGACCAGTGCATCAGGGATCATCCCATGAAGGGACCAGTGCATCACAGCACTCAGATTAGAGGTATGCAAGATCATCCCATGAGGGGACCAGTGCAAAGATCATCCCATGAAGGGACCAGTGCAGAGATCATCCCATGAAGGGACCAGTGCATCAGAGATCATCCCATGAAGGGACCAGTGCATCAGAGATCATCCCATGAAGGGACCAGTGCATCAAGGATCATCCCAGGATGGGACCAGTGCACCAATGATCATCCCCTGAAGGGACCAGTGCACCAATGATCATCCCCTGAAGGGACCAGTGCACCAATGATCATTCCCTGAAGGAACCAGTGCACCAGAGATCATCCCATGAAGGAACCAGTGCACCAGAGATCATCCCATGAAGGAACCAGTGCACCAGAGATCATCCCATGAAGGAACCAGTGCATCACAGATCATACCATGAAGGGACCAGTGCATCAGAGATCTTCCCATGAATGGACCAGTGCATCAGAGATCATCCCATGAAGGGACCAGGGCATCAGAGATCATCCAATGAAGGGACCAGTGCATCAAGGATCATCCCATGAAGGGACCAGTGCACCAAGGGTCATCCCATATAGGGACCAGTGCAGAGATCATCCCATGAAGGGACCAGTGCATCAGATATCATCCCATGAAGGGACCAGCACATCAAAGATCATCCCATGAAGGAACCAGTAGATCAAAGATCATCCCATGAAGAGACCAGGGCATCAAAGATCATCCCATGAAGGGACCAGTGCACCAAACATCATCCCATGAAGGGAACAGTGCACCAAACATCATCCCATGAAGGGAACAGTGCACCAAACATCATCCCATGAAGGGAACAGTGCACCAAACATCATCCCATGAAGGGAACAGTGCACCAAACATCATCCCATGAAGGGAACAGTGCACAAGAGATCATCCCATGAAGGGATCAGGGCATCAGAGATCATCCCATGAAGGGACCAGGGCATCAGATCATCCCATGAAGGGACCAGTGCATCAGACCATCCCATGAAGGGACCAGTGCATCAGATCATCCCATGAAGGGACCAGTGTATCAGATCATCCCATGTAGGGACCAGTGCATCCGATCATCCCATGAAGGGACCAGTGCATCCGATCATCCCATGAAGGGACCAGTGCATCAGATCATCCCATGAAGGGACCAGTGCAGAGATAATCCCATGAAGGGAACAGGGCATCAAAGATCATCCCATGAAGGGACCAGGGCATCAAAGATCATCCCATGAAGGGACCAGTGCATCAGAGATCATCCCATGAAGGGACCAGTGCATCAGAGATCATCCCATGAAGGGACCAGTGCATCAGAGATCATCCCATGAAGGGACCAGTGCATCAGAGATCATCCCATTAAGGGACCAGGGCATCCGAGATCATCCCTTTAAGGGACCAGGGCATCCGAGATCATCCCTTTAAGGGACCAGGGCATCAAAGATCATCCCATGAAGGGACCAGGGCATCAAAGATCATGCCATGAAGGGATCAGGGCATCAAAGATCATGCCATGAAGGGATCAGGGCATCAAAGATCATGCCATGAAGGGATCAGGGCATCGACAATCAACCCATGAAGGGACCAGGGCATCAAAGATCAACCCATGAAGGGACCAGGGCATCAAAGATCAACCCATGAAGGGACCAGGGCATCAAAGATCAACCCATGAAGGGACCAGGGCATCAAAGATCAACCCATGAAGGGACCAGGGCATCAAAGATCAACCCATGAAGGGACCAGTGCATCAGAGATCATCCCATGAAGGGACCAGTGCATCAGAGCTCTCAGATTAGAGGTATGCAAGATCAACCCATGAAGGGACCAGTGCATCAGAGATCATCCCATGAAGGGACCAGTGCATCAGAGATCAACCCATGAAGGGACCAGTGCATCAGAGATCACCCCATGAAGGGATCAGTGCATCAGAGATCACCCCATGAAGGGACCAGTGCATCACAGCACTCCGATTAGAGCTATGCAAGATCATTCCATGAAGGGACCAGTGCATCAAAGATCATCCCATGAAGGGACCAGTGCATCAAAGATCATCCAATGAAGGGACCAGTGCATCAGAGATCAACCCATAAAGGGCAAGTGCATCAGAGATCATCCCATGAAGGGACCAGGGCATCAAAGATCATCCCAAAAAGGAACCAGGGCATCAAAGATCATCCCAATAAGGAACCAGGGCATCAAAGATCATCCCATTAAGGGACCAGGGCATCAAAGATCATCCCATTAAGGGACCAGGGCATCAAAGATCATCCCATGAAAGGACCAGTGCATCAGAGATCATCCCATGAAGGGACCAGTGCATCAGAGATCATCCCATGAAGGGACCAGTGCATCAGAGATCATCCCATGAAGGGACCAGTGCATCAGAGATCATCACATGAAGGGACCAGTGCATCAGAGACCATCCCATGAAGGGACCAGTGCAGAGATCATCCCATGAAGGGACCAGTGCAGAGATCATCCCATGAAGGGACCAGTGCATCACAGCACTCAGATTAGAGGTATGCAAGATCATCCCATGAGGGGACCAGCGCACCAGAGATCATCCCATGAAGGGACCCGTGCATCAGAGATCATCCCATGAAGGGACCAGTGCAGCACAGATCATCCCATGAAGGGACCAGTGCAGAGATCATCCAAATGAAGGGACCAGTGCATCAGAGATCATCCCATGAAGGGAACAGTGCATCAGAGATCATCCCATGAAGGGAACAGTGCATCAGAGATCATTCCATGAAGGGAACAGTGCATCAGAGATCATCCCATGAAGGGATCAGGGCATCAAAGATCATCCCATTAAGGGACCAGGGCATCAAAGATCATCCCATTAAGGGACCAGGGCATCAAAGATCATCCCATGAAGGGACCAGGGCATCAAAGATCATCCCATGACGGGACCAGTGCATCAGAGATCATGCCATGAAGGGACCAGTGCATCTCAGCACTCAGATTAGAGGTATGCAATATCATCCCATGAAGGGACCAGTGCATCAGAGATCATCCCATGAAGGGACCAGTGCATCAGAGATCATCCCATGAAGGGACCAGTGCATCAGATCATCCCATGATCGGACCAGGGCATCAGATCATCCCATGATCGGACCAGGGCATCAGATCATCCCATGATCGGACCAGGGCATCAGATCATCCCATGATGGGACCAGGGCATCAGATCATCCCATGATGGGACCAGGGCATCAGATCATCCCATGATGGGACCAGGGCATCAGATCATCCCATGATGGGACCAGGGCATCAGATCATCCCATGATGGGACCAGGGCATCAGATCATCCCATGATGGGACCAGGGCATCAGATCATCCCATGATGGGACCAGGGCATCAGATCATCCCATGATGGGACCACTGCATCAGATCATCCCATGATGGGACCAGGGCATCTAAGATCATCCCATGAAGGGACCAGGGCATCTAAGATCATCCCATGAAGGGACCAGTGCATCAGGGATCATCCCATGAAGGGACCAGTGCATCGGGGATCATCCCATGAAGGGACCAGTGCATCAGGGATCCTCCCATGAAGGGACCAGTGCATCAGGGATAATCCCATGAAGGGACCAGTGCATCAGGGATAATCCCATGAAGGGACCAGTGCATCACAGCACTCAGATTAGAGGTATGCAAGATCATCCCATGAGGGGACCAGTGCAAAGATCATCCCATGAAGGGACCAGTGCAGAGATCATCCCATGAAGGGACCAGTGCATCAGAGATCATCCCATGAAGGGACCAGTGCATCAGAGATCATCCCATGAAGGGACCAGTGCATCAAGGATCATCCCATGACGGGACCAGTGCACCAATGATCATCCCATGAAGGGACCAGTGCACCAATGATCATCCCCTGAAGGGACCAGGGCATCTAAGATCATCCCATGAAGGGACCAGGGCATCTAAGATCATCCCATGAAGGGACCAGTGCAGAGATCATCCCAATGAAGGGACCAGTGCATCAGAGATCATCCCATGAAGGGAACAGTGCATCAGAGATCATCCCATGAAGGGAACAGTGCATCAGAGATCATTCCATGAAGGGAACAGTGCATCAGAGATCATCCCATGAAGGGATCAGGGCATCAAAGATCATCCCATTAAGGGACCAGGGCATCAAAGATCATCCCATTAAGGGACCAGGGCATCAAAGATCATCCCATGAAGGGACCAGGGCATCAAAGATCATCCCATGACGGGACCAGTGCATCAGAGATCATCCCATGAAGGGACCAGTGCAGAGATCTTCCCATGAATGGACCAGTGCATCAGAGATCATCCCATGAAGGGACCAGGGCATCAGAGATCATCCCATGAAGGGACCAGTGCATCAAGGATCATCCCATGAAGGGACCAGTGCACCAAGGATCATCCCATATAGGGACCAGTGCAGAGATCATCCCATGAAGGGACCAGTGCATCAGATATCATCCCATGAAGGGACCAGTGCAGAGATCATCCCATGAAGGGACCAGCACATCAAAGATCATCCCATGAAGGAACCAGTAGATCAAAGATCATCCCATGAAGAGACCAGGGCATCAAAGATCATCCCATGAAGGGACCAGTGCACCAAACATCATCCCATGAAGGGACCAGTGCACCAAACATCATCCCATGAAGGGAACAGTGCACCAAACATCATCCCATGAAGGGAACAGTGCACCAAACATCATCCCATGAAGGGAAAAGTGCACAAGAGATCATCCCATGAAGGGACCAGGGCATCAGAGATCATCCCATGAAGGGACCAGGGCATCAGATCATCCCATGAAGGGACCAGTGCATCCGACCATCCCATGAAGGGACCAGTGCATCAGATCATCCCATGAAGGGACCAGTGTATCAGATCATCCCATGTAGGGACCAGTGCATCCGATCATCCCATGAAGGGACCAGTGCATCAGATCATCCCATGAAAGGACCAGTGCAGAGATAATCCCATGAAGGGACCAGTGCAGAGATAATCCCATGAAGGGAACAGGGCATCAAAGATCATCCCATGAAGGGACCAGGGCATCAAAGATCATCCCATGAAGGGACCAGTGCATCAGAGATCATCCACTGAAGGGACCAGTGCATCAGAGATCATCCCATGAAGGGACCAGTGCATCAGAGATCATCCCATTAAGGGACCAGGGCATCCGAGATCATCCCTTTAAGGGACCAGGGCATCCGAGATCATCCCTTTAAGGGACCAGGGCATCCGAGATCATCCCTTTAAGGGACCAGGGCATCAAAGATCATCCCATGAAGGGACCAGGGCATCAAAGATCATGCCATGAAGGGATCAGGGCATCAAAGATCATGCCATGAAGGGATCAGGGCATCAAAGATCATGCCATGAAGGGATCAGGGCATCGACAATCAACCCATGAAGGGACCAGGGCATCAAAGATCAACCCATGAAGGGACCAGGGCATCAAAGATCAACCCATGAAGGGACCAGGGCATCAAAGATCAACCCATGAAGGGACCAGGGCATCAAAGATCAACCCATGAAGGGACCAGGGCATCAAAGATCAACCCATGAAGGGACCAGGGCATCAAAGATCATCCCATGAAGGGACCAGTGCATCAGAGATCATCCCATGAAGGGACCAGTGCATCAAAGATCATCCCATGAAGGGACCAGTGCATCAGAGATCATCCCATGAAGGGCAAGTGCATCAGAGATCATCCCATGAAGGGACCAGGGCATCAAAGATCATCCCAATAAGGAACCAGGGCATCAAAGATCATCCCAATAAGGAACCAGGGCATCAAAGATCATCTCAAGAAGGAACCAGGGCATCAAAGATCATCCCATTAAGGGACCAGGGCATCAACGATCATCCCATTAAGGGACCAGGGCATCAAAGATCAACCCATGAAGGGACCAGGGCATCAAAGATCATCCCATGAAGGGACCAGTGCAGAGATTGTCGTACTTTAATATTCGGGACCGCGTAGGGGACAGGGCCCTACCCCTGTCTATCTTGGTATTAGCGAACCGCAAATGGTAAATGCGGCATGTACGAGTGCTTTATATATCGTTCTAGCTATGAATGCACTGTGTACACGTTATTCTGCTCCACTACGCGGGTTCCATTTTGGAAGCAGTGGCCATCTTGTCATTGCCCTCACATAGGCTATAATGGAGTAAATACGGGCCTCACAGTACATGGGCTTTCCCTCTGACTTCTCTGTGACCTGGGCAGCTGGCTCTGCTGCCCCGGGTCAAACCGGTCTCACGAGCTCCCCTTCCTCCGTCCACCTGTGATTAGCATCAGGGCTTGACCCGTCATAAAACCCTTTCATTCTACACAATCCCCCGGCTAATCTCTTCCACACCTGCTTGTTCCTGCTTTATGACTTGTTTCCCAAAACAGGAGATGCTCATGTTTATTGGGGGGTCTATTTACATCAAACGTGGGATCTGAACCTTACTGTGTAAATCATTGTGGGCTGGCCGAACTGGAATGTGGGATGGTCATCATGACTCTGCTTTTTCGTTTGTAATGTATACTTATAATGGCCATATCGTAAACCAAGGAATGTGTGCCTGGAGCATGATATTTTGTACTTAAGGAGAAGTCCGTTCCTATGATTTTCAGCAGTCTCCTGAGAACATACACGCTGTTGTACTTCTAGGATACCTGTCATTGGTCTGCAGCCAATAAACGAATCTTTGACTTCACCCAGAAGACTCTGTGTTTCTGTAGGTCCGGAACAGGGTGAACCCAGAAGTCATAGGGTGTGCCCCTGCACCGCTGGGTCTAAATTACCCAGTACTTCAGTTTGGCGCCCAACGTGGGGCGATTTCAGCGGTACCAGTCCAAGCCAGAGGTTCGTGAGGAGCTTCGTGTGGAAATTCCGGAGGAAGGCCGCCACTTCATCGACCCCTGCATGTCGACGTGGTCCGAAAGTCTTTTCTGCGAGGTTCTCCGCGTCCCGACGGCTACGAAGGACTGCTGCCCTGATTAATCGACCTGTTTTGGACCCTTGACGAGTTTTGAGAGAGCGAAACAATCGAGAGAGTCTTCTGGTGACGCCATCGATCAGCAATATTCAGTTAAGTATAAGTGGAGCGTCTCCTATTTGTTTTTGGTATCCTTCGGGATCGTTTGACTTGGTAATTTGGTACTTTGGAGTTTGCAAACGCCAAAACCAGAGGACTCGTGTATTCACAAGAATATCGTAATCGATAATCCTTTGACGTTTGGATCTAGACTAGTGAGCAAAGATGCCTGGTTCTGGACTATTTGGTAGATTATTCTGTTTGGGTTGTGGAAAGGATTTCCAGCTAGAGGAATCATGTCCGGTTCCTCCGGTTGGAACTCCAACTTATGAGCTCTATGTAAAACATGGCGTAGGCCCCATTGCATATAACGAAGTGTGGATCCACTACACCAGGAAAGATGGTGTTTTAAAATGGCCCCAAAATGGTAGTTTTGATACCGATATTTTAGATAATTTGGAAATTAAATTGTTTAAGAAGAAAGCCCGGCCGGCGATGTTTGACTCTTTCCGCTTATGGCGAAAGGAAGCCAAACAGAAGGAAATTAAGTTAGCGAAAAAGAATAAGAGAGAGAGAGGTATGTCAGTAATGCAAGCAGCTGTACAATTTAAAGACAATGAAGAGGAGCAAATGAATGAGCAATTGCACAGGCAGCGTAAGTTAGGGATTGACAAATGTTACCCAGCTTTGCCACATTCTAAGCAGAATGAGTTAGAAGAAAAGGAGAAAGATCCCCTGATGTCACATTTGTTGAGTTCGCCACCCCCGTATGCTCAAACTGCCACGGCGCCTCCCCAGCTTGTAAATATGCCGCCTCCAGTGCATATACTGCAAGCCTTGCCGCAACCGCCAGTTGCTTTGCAGCCAGTTCCTATTCCTGTAGCGCAGCCCTCTCAAGCGCCGCCAGTTGTGCTTCCCACTGCCCCCGCACTTCCTGCGACTTTGCCTAATCCAGTAACTGCCTCCCCTAGCACTCTTCCTTCCACCACTCCAGTACCTGTCTCTACATCCTCTTTTCTTCCCTCTGTTTTTCCCCCTGTTCTCGCCTCAGCTTCTCCTTCAGCGCGACAACGCTTAGCTAATGTGGTTACTACATTAATGTCTCCTCTCTTTGAGTCATCTGGTGCGACTCCTGGTTTACAGCGTAAGCAGTTGCGCAGCCAATTGCCTAACCCCGATGAGAAAAAGGTAATAGATAACATGGCGCGTAGATGGATCGTTTTTCCTTCACTGTATGATGTGGAATCAGTTGTCAACATTTTCCATCAATGGGATGCCCCGAAACAGAGATATGTGTTTGAGAAAATGTGCGAAATTCTCTGTGAAGAATTGGAGGATAGTGGTAAAAATTCGAACCCGCAGGAATTGTGTAGAGTGAGGTTCGATTTTGGAACTGGTATAATTGTGGACCGCGAAGTAGATAAAGCAGTTGCGGTTGTATTGTCCTTTAGGAATGACGATTGCCAACAGTCATTGTTTGAACAAGAGGTCCTTGTGGGGAAAAAGGCAAAAGCGCGCCAATACCCTATGAGAGAAGTTCCCCGGTATGGAAGGAAGCGGTTGCAGCTGTCGGTGGTAACCCCGCTGTGGCAGCGCATTTCCAGCGTGTTTGGGTGCATGTTCCATGGAAGCGCTCTGAGGTGTTAGCGCTTAAGCAGTCCTTGCCTGATCCCCGTAAAAACCCAGCAGGTTATTATAAAGAGTTGTCACAGACGGCAGGGTCATGCATTATGAATCTGGCCGACATAGACATGTTGTTTGGTAATGTTGTTCCACAGCCTCTATGGGGATCAATTCGTAATGTAGATCACAATGCAGAACTAGGGGATACATGGGCTAACATTGTTGCTGCTGATGCTAGACAAACTGGTGGTGCGAAACCAGAACCTTTAGTAGCTGAACTGCCTGGTAGAATCATCACGTATATGAAGACAATAATGCCTGCGATGCGCGTAAATTGGGACAAGTTATCTGCATGCAAGCAGAAGAAAGATGAGACAGTGTCAGACTTCTTTACTAGGTTTGAAGAAACGTTTATTGATCACAGTGGGCAAGATATGAGTACTGAGGGTGGCCAACGGCTGTTTGTGGATAAGTTTGTGCAGAATTTACTTCCTGACCTGTGTAAAAAGTTAAAAGATTCAGAAAGTTCTTGGGCTGTTTCTTCTTCAGCGCAAATACTGGCTACTGCACAGTATTATGAAAACAGAGATAAGGACGAGAAAGATAGAACAGAAAAGAAAACGAAAGAACTGAAGACAAAGGTCCTTTTACAGCAGGCCTATCCGCCACGTGGAGGTCAGAATAATTATAGGCAACCCCAAGGTGTCTATCACCAACCCCAACAGTTTCAGAACAATCAGCAAATGAATGGGTATTACCAACCACGTGTCCCTGTAGGTCCCAACCAATGTTCATACTGTAAAGAGGAAGGTCATTTTAAATACAGTTGCCCTAAATTAATGCAGCGGAACGGTAATGCGTATGGCGCAAGAGGAAGGGGTGGTCAGCAAGCTCCTAGAGGCAGAGGGCGTGGAAGTGTTCCCCAGAACGCGCGTCCTCTGCCGCCTCAAAATACCATCAATAGCTTTGATCAGCAAGCTAACGCGATTAGTAATACGGCCCAGTCTTATAATAATGATTATTATGCAGAGGACGGTGATGCAGAGAATAATGATTACTAGGACTGCCGTAGACAAAGAGAGGGAGTTGTTTCAGTGCCAGTGGATCAGAGTGGACCGTATGTTGAGGTGACTACAGCAAATGTAACGGAGCCTTTTCTGCTAGACACTGGTGCTGCAAAGAGTTCAATCATGCATTCAAAACTCCCTGGCGCACCTTTGTCTGGCGATATAAATGTTTCAGTAGGTTTTTCTGGCGCCCCGGTTAGGAACCCGATTTCCAGTCCCATGTCACTTTCTGTTGGACCTTGCGAGCTGAAAGCACCCCTGATCCTGACAACAGGTTGTGGTGAGAATTTGCTAGGATTAGATTTGTTGAAAAGATTACACGCTACACTGTATTGTTCTCCTTCAGGAGTACAACTTACATTAGGCAAGAAAGTGGTTTCCCCAATGTATTTGTCTAAAAACACGATGCCACCTGAATTGTCTTCCCTTCCGGATGCCCTTTGGGCTACTGGTCCCAATGATGTGGGCCTCTTGGAGATACCGCCATATGTGGTGACTCTAAAGGCTAATGTCAGACTGCCACGTATTCCCCAGTACAAGATCTCTAATGAAGGGCAGAAAGCATTGTTAGACATTGTCAGCGACTTGATTAATAAGGGTGTGATCGAAGAGACAAGAGGCAACGTTTGCAATAGTCCGATTTTACCTGTCTTAAAACGAACGGACCCTTCACAGCCACCTGTTTACAGATTTGTGATTGATCTTAGAGAGGTTAATAAGATTGTTGTGCCACAGTTTCCGGTTGTCCCCGATATCACTGCCTTGTTAACGATGATTCCAGCCTCTGCTGCATGGTTTTCGGTGATCGATTTAAAGAATGCTTTCTTTAGTATCCCAATTGCAGAAAAGAGCAGAGATATTTTTGGTTTTAGTCTGGGAGGCCGAAGCTTCCGCTTCAAACGCGCTCCCCAGGGCTACTGTGAGAGTCCATCCATATACAGTCAAGCTTTGAAAGCGCAGCTTGATGCACTTGTTTTACCTAGTGGCGCTATCCTGATTCAGTACGTGGACGATTTACTGATCGCTGCGGATACTGAGAAGATCTGCAAAGAAGCCACATTATCACTGTTGCGCCATTTATCCGCTTTCCATCACAAAGTGTCTCTCTCTAAGCTGCAATATTGTCGACAAGAAGTGACCTACTTAGGTCATCTCTTATCGAAGGAGGGAAGGAAACTGACCCCAGAAAGAATTCAAGCCATTGCACAGTTGAGTGTGCCAAAGACACAGAGAGAAGTGCGTGCTTTCTTGGGCATCACTTCATACTGTAGGCATTGGATCCCTAGTTTTTCTTTACTGGCAAAACCTTTGTTAGCCTTAACATGCAAAGACACACCGAATCCTATCCCATGGTCTGAAGAGTGCCAGAAAAATTTTGTGGAACTGCGTAATGCATTATGTTCAGCACCTGTGTTGGGTACTCCTGACTACAGCAAACCTTTTACATTGTATGTTCACGAGAAAGATGGATGTGCGTTGTCAGTGTTAACACAGCCTTTTGGCGACAGACCGCGCCCATGCGCATATTTTTCATCTACCTTGGACCCTGTAGCGAGGGCATTGCCAAGCTGTCTGAGAGCGACAGCTGCTGCAGCGATGTCTATCCGACAATCTGCTGGTTTGGTAATGGACAACACATTGATTGTCATGGTTCCACATGCTGTAGACACATTATTAAATAGAACTAAGACACAACACTTGACTAGTGCACGATTATCGGGCTACGAGCTTACACTGTTAGCTAATCACATACACATAAAAAGATGCAATACGCTGAATCCAGCCACATTGTTGCCAATTCCAGCAGACTCAGATGAGATTGAGCAACATGACTGTCTGTTCAGAACAGAAGAAGAGACGAAAGGGAGAGTAGATCTAAAAGATACTCCCCTGACTGAGTGTGATGGCACTTTATGGGTAGATGGGTCATGTTTCAAGCTCCCTAATGGTGACACGACTGCTGCCTATGCTATCACGACTTTGCACACGGTCGTGGAAACTGCACGTGTGCCACATAATTCGGCCCAAGCAGCAGAATTAATCGCCCTCACGAGAGCATGTGTGTTGTCCGAAGGAATGAGAGTGAACATATACACAGATAGCCAGTACGCCTTTGGCGTGGCTCATAATTTTGGGCGTTTGTGGAAAGAGCGTGGGTTCCTGACGTCACATGGAGCTAAAATTCAGAATGGCAAGCTGGTGAATGATCTCCTTGAGTCACTGACCCTACCGTTGCAAGTTGCGATCATGAAATGCAGTGCGCACAGGAAAGTCACAGATGATGTTGGACGTGGGAATGCGTTTGCTGATGAGACCGCGAAAGAAACAGCACAGAATGTGAAGACTAGAATGTATGTTGCAGGCCCCGCAAGATGGGTTGATGATGTGGGAATGTGTGAGAACACAATAGAGAGTGTGAAGTCGCTTCAAGCTGAAGCCACAGAGGAAGAGTTAAGCAAGTGGAGAGAAAGTATGGGTAAGTTGGATGAGAATGGTTGTTGGATTGATCTGACAGAACATAAGCGATGGTTATTGCCTGATGCATATGTGCTTCCAGTGGTTACTATGGCACATGGAATGGCACATATCAGTACGAAAGGTATATGCAAGTTGTTAGCCCCAGTATGGCAGAATGCTGGGATTCTCAAGTGTGCAGAGAATGTGGTCAAGAATTGCATAGTATGCTTGAAGTACAACCCTGGTAGGGGAACCCCAACTCCGGCTGGTCACTTTGCACCCCCATCATGTCCATTTGAAGTTTTGCAGCTGGACTTTATTCACATGGAAAGATGCAACAACCTGAAATATGTACTGGTGGTTGTTTGTGCTTTCTCAAAATGGATAGAGGCTTATCCTCTGAAAGATAACACTGCCCTATCCACAGCCAAAGCCCTTGTGAAGGAATTCTTCCCTAGGTTTGGGATGCCAAGAATGGTGTGGTGTGATAACGGAAGTGAGTTTGTGGGTAAAGTGATGAAGAATGTATGTGAAGGGCTAGGGATAAAGCAGAAGTTCCATGCTGCAAATCACCCCCAATCAGCTGGATTAGTAGAACGCTACAATGGAGCCTTAAAGCTCAAGCTGGCTAAAATCCAGGCGAGCACCGGTCTTAAATGGCCTGACGCTCTGCCTCTAGCACTCCTGTCCACCAGAATGACCATACACTCACGAGTGGGACTTAGCCCTTATGAGGTCGTCTTTGGCCGCCCGGCTAATGTATGGGGCGTGCCAAGACCGGCGAAATTTAGCGAAATAGAACATCCAGTACTGCTCGATTACCTGTATGATTTGACTGTTAAACTGCGTGTTTTGCACCAACAGGTACATGATACTCTTCCCCAAGCCTCTGAACCTCCTGGACACCCTATCAACCCTGGTACGTGGGTGCTAGTCCGAAATTTCCAGCGCAAGAGCAACGACGAGCCTCGCTGGATCGGCCCTCATCTTGTTCTTCTTTCGACAAGATCAGCAGTGCGAGTGAAAGGGAAGAAGCACTGGATTCATGGTACCCACTGCAAAGTAGTCCCCTTGCCTCTGCCATATGACTAGTGGGTCAAGGAGGGTATCGCCGACTCAGAGACAGACATTGTACCTCGCTTTGTACCATTCAGTGACGCACGCTTAAGAGGCACAGTTTCAGACCAAGAGAGTGACAATTTTCTGCAGGAAGCTGTGCCACCATCAAGTCGACTGGACACCACTGAGCCTGAACTTTTGTTTCAAGACCAAACAGCACCTGGCCGTCTCCGCTATAATTTGAGACCTAGGCCCATGGACAAATAAAGATTTCCTCACTATTTTCCTTTTGACATTTTTGCTCTCCCATCTGAAGGACTTTCTTGATTTTTGTTTTTTGAACCACCATCCGGGTTCTGCCGCAGGGTCGCGGTGCCAAGACTTTGGGGTACAGGCCGAAGACGCTAGGTCGACGGTTCTGGTTGGTCTAGGGCGTTTTCCCTGGACTGACAGGCGTGCCCCTCAGCAGAAGAAACTCATCCACCGCGAGCGGCCCGAGTAGAGGATGGAGTTTTTTAAGATGGAGAGACCGATTGAGGAAATGAACTCTAACGCAAGGATGTGTAGAATTGTAAAAAGTAAATGTTTTGTCTTTTTGTGCCTTTTTATACTGTGTAGTATCATAATGTTTATTGTAGGATTTGTGTTCTTCTCCGCTCAAAAGCCCATTGCACCCACTCAACAGCCTATACCTCTTTCTACTGCCTCCTCTCACTCTTTTCACCCTTTGCCTGAGCACGAACAGACCAGACGATCAGAGTTTGTAAATAACTCATTTATCCAGCTCTTGCACCAGCACCAACTAGTAATGAATACGACCAATTGCTGGGTGTGTGGGTTAATGCCACATACCATTAACAAAGGTATTCCCTACCTGGTGCTGCCGTACAGTTACAATGGATCGTCATGGGCATTCCAAACCATGTTTCTCTATGCTCTAGATACATACTCCCCTCGCCAACCGCGTTCCATCAGACCTATCACCAATAATAAGGCTTTGATGAAAGGAGTTGCCGATATGAGTAGGGATATCAATGCATACTCATCTATTCCCAAAGAAGAGTTGAGACCTTATGTAGGATGGAACGCGACGGGGTATAGTATTAGTCTGGGTGAAAGACAGCGAAAAATCTCATCTCCAATCTGGGTCGTACCCCACATGGGTCGGTTCTGCTTACAGGGTAATGGTCAGAATCCTAGAGCTCAACTGGGAAGAAGTAACTGTACTGAAACGTACACCTTCCCGTCACAGTTTTCCCCTGCGTTTTTGGCTGCCAAGGGCACATATTTCATCTGTCATGACCGAGCATATACATGGCTGCCCCCTGATTTCTCGGGCACATGTTATATTGCGAACTTGCTACCGCCGACATTTACTGCTGCCTCTGACTATCACAAGACCAGAGTTGTGAGAGGTGTGATTAGTAAGGAGGACACTGCCGGTCAGGAAGCAGGAGACTTCTTCTTGGGTTTCCTGCCGTTTTGGGGACCTATGGTCAATAGTAGGAACCTGAGACAGCTGACACGTGTGGTTGAATCCACTGTCAATGTAACGGCTGGTGCCCTTAGTAATCTGACAGCTGAGCTCCAAGCGGATCGCCTTATGACTCTGCAGAACCGCATGGTTCTAGACGTTATTCTTGCAGACCGCGGTGGGGTATGCAAGGTCATCCAATCCAGTTGCTGCATTTTCATACCAGATAATGCTCCAACAGTGTATCAAGCCATCTCCAAACTCCATAAAATATCTGAAGCCATACACGTGGATAAGGGAGATTGGTCACTGGTGGGGTGGTTCTGGGAATTGATATCTGCCTGGGGTTGGAAAGTTCTGATGGTCATTGGAATGATCTTAGCCATTCTTTTCCTGTTCTGTCTGTGTATACAGTGTGCTCCCGCGATATGTGGTCTCTGTACTACCTTATGTGTAAGGAAACCTGTATCGAGGGACGAGCTAAGTAGTAGGATGATGCTACAGCAACATCTCCATGACTTCGTGAACATTGACCTAGACTCGGATTAAGATGAGTATAGTGATTGCCTATGTAAGGACAAAAGGAGGGTCTGTCGTACTTTAATATTCGGGACCGCGTAGGGGACAGGGCCCTACCCCTGTCTATCTTGGTATTAGCGAACCGCAAATGGTAAATGCGGCATGTACGAGTGCTTTATATATCGTTCTAGCTATGAATGCACTGTGTACACGTTATTCTGCTCCACTACGCGGGTTCCATTTTGGAAGCAGTGGCCATCTTGTCATTGCCCTCACATAGGCTATAATGGAGTAAATACGGGCCTCACAGTACATGGGCTTTCCCTCTGACTTCTCTGTGACCTGGGCAGCTGGCTCTGCTGCCCCGGGTCAAACCGGTCTCACGAGCTCCCCTTCCTCCGTCCACCTGAGATTAGCATCAGGGCTTGACCCGTCATAAAACCCTTTCATTCTACACAATCCCCCGGCTAATCTCTTCCACACCTGCTTGTTCCTGCTTTATGACTTGTTTCCCAAAACAGGAGATGCTCATGTTTATTGGGGGGTCTATTTACATCAAACGTGGGATCTGAACCTTACTGTGTAAATCATTGTGGGCTGGCCGAACTGGAATGTGGGATGGTCATCATGACTCTGCTTTTTCGTTTGTAATTTATACTTATAATGGCCATATCGTAAACCAAGGAATGTGTGTCTGGAGCATGATATTTTGTACTTAAGGAGAAGTCCGTTCCTATGATTTTCAGCAGTCTCCTGAGAACATACACGCTGTTGTACTTCTAGGATACCTGTCATTGGTCTGCAGCCAATAAACGAATCTTTGACTTCACCCAGAAGACTCTGTGTTTCTGTAGGTCCGGAACAGGGTGAACCCAGAAGTCATAGGGTGTGTGCCCCTGCACCGCTGGGTCTAAATTACCCAGTACTTCAAGATCATCCCATGAAGGGACCAGTGCAGAGATCATCCCATGAAGGGACCAGTGCAGAGATCATCCCATGAAGGGACCAGTGCTTCATGGACCAGTGCATCAGAGATCATCCCATGAAGGGACCAGTGCATCAGAGATCAACCCATGAAGGGACCAGTGCATCACAGCACTCAGATTAGAGGCATGCAAGATCATCCCATGAGGGGACCAGTGCACCAGAGATCATCCCAAGAAGGGACCAGTGCATCAGAGATCATCCCATGAAGGGACCAGTGCATCAGAGATCATCCCATGAAGGGACCAGTGCATCAGAGATCATCCCATGAAGGGACCAGTGCATCAGAGATCATCCCATGAAGGGACCGGTGCATCAGAGCTCTCAGATTAAAGGTATGCAAGATCATCCCATGAAGGGACCAGTGCATCAGAGATCATCCCATGAAGGGACCAGTGCATCAGAGATCAACCCATGAAGGGACCAGTACATCAGAGATCACCCCACGAAGGGACCAGTGCATCAGAGATCATCCCATGAAGGGACCAGTACATCAGAGATCAACCCATTAAGGGACCAGGGCATCAAAGATCATCCCATGAAGGGACCAGGGCATCAAAGATCATCCCATGAAGGGACCAGGGCATCAAAGATCATCCCATGAAGGGACCAGTGCAGCAGAGATCATCCCATGAAGGGACCAGTGCAGAGATCATCCCATGAAGGGACCAGTGCAGAGATCATCCCATGAAGGGACCAGTGCAGAGATCATCCCATGAAGGGACCAGTGCATCAGAGATCATCCCATGAAGGGACCAGTGCATCACAGCACTCAGATTAGAGGTATGCAAGATCATCCCATGAGGGGACCAGTGCACCAGAGATCATCCCAAAAAGGGACCAGTGCATAAGAGATCACACCATGAAGGGACCAGTGCATCAGAGATCATCCCATGAAGGGACCAGTGCATCAGAGATCATCCCATGAAGGAACCAGTGAAGCACAGATCATCCCATGAAGGGACCAGTGCAGAGATCATCCCATGAAGGGACCAGTGCATCAGAGATCACCCCATGAAGGGACCAGTGCATCAGAGATCAACCCATGAAGGGACCAGTGCATCAGAGATCACCCCATGAAGGGACCAGTGCATCAGAGATCACCCCATGAAGGGACCAGTGCATCACAGCACTCCGATTAGAGCTATGCAAGATCATTCCATGAAGGGACCAGTGCATCAGAGATCTACCCATGAAGGGACCAGTGCACCAAAGATCATCCCATGAAGGGACCAGTGCATCAGATCATCTCATGAAGGGACCAGTGCATCACAGCACTCAGATTAGAGGTATGCAAGA
Source organism: Triturus cristatus (assembly GCF_964204655.1). Classification (NCBI taxonomy): domain Eukaryota; kingdom Metazoa; phylum Chordata; class Amphibia; order Caudata; family Salamandridae; genus Triturus; species Triturus cristatus. Next base: position 1,276,934,056 of record NC_140591.1, on the reverse strand, counting down.
TAATCCCATGAAGGGACCAGTGCATCAAAGATCATCCCATGAAGGGACCAGTGCATCAAAGATCATCCAATGAAGGGACCAGTGCATCAGAGATCATCCCATGAAGGGCAAGTGCATCAGAGATCATCCCATGAAGGGACCAGGGCATCAAAGATCATCCCAAAAAGGAACCGGGGCATCAAAGATCATCCCAATAAGGAACCAGGGCATCAAAGATCATCCCATTAAGGGACAAGGGCATCAAAGATCATCCCATTAAGGGACCAGGGCATCAGAGATCATCCCATGAAAGGACCAGTGCATCAGAGATCATCCCATGAAGGGACCAGTGCATCAGAGATCATCCCATGAAGGGACCAGTGCATCAGAGATCATCCCATGAAGGGACCAGTGCAGAGATCATCCCATGAAGGGACCAGTGCAGAGATCATCCCATGAAGGGACCAGTGCAGAGATCATCCCATGAAGGGACCAGTGCAGAGATCATCCCATGAAGGGACCAGTGCATCAGAGATCATCCCATGAAGGGACCAGTGCATCAGAGATCATCCCCATGAAGGGACCAGTGCATCACAGCACTCAGATTAGAGGTATGCAAGATCATCCCATGAGGGGACCAGCGCACCAGAGATCATCCCATGAAAGAACGAGTGCATCAGAGATCATCCCATGAAGGGACCAGTGCATCACAGCACTCAGATTAGAGGTATGCAAGATCATCCCATGAAGGGACCAGGGCATCCAAGATCATCCCATGAAGGGACCAGTGCATCAAAGATCATCCCATGAAGGGACTAGTGCAGCACAGATCATCCCATGAAGGGACCAGTGCAGAGATCATCCCATGAAGGGACCAGTGCATCAAAGATCATCCCATGAAGGGAACAGTGCATCAGAGATCATCCCATGAAGGGAACAGTGCATCAGAGATCATTCCATGAAGGGAACAGTGCATCAGAGATCATCCCATGAAGGGATCAGGGCATCAAAGATCCTCCCATTAAGGGACCAGGGCATCAAAGATCCTCCCATTAAGGGACCAGGGCATCAAAGATCATCCCATGAAGGGACCAGTGCAGAGATCATCCCATGAAGGGACCAGTGCACCAGAGATCATCCCATGAAGGGACCAGTGCATCAAGGATCATCCCATGACGGGACCAGTGCACCAAGGATCATCCCATGACGGGACCAGTGCACCAAGGATCATCCCCTGAAGGGACCAGTGCACCAATGATCATTCCCTGAAGGGACCAGTGCACCAAAGATCATCCCATGAAGGAACCAGTGCACCAGAGATCATCCCATGAAGGAACCAGTGCATCAGAGATCATCCCATGAAGGAACCAGTGCATCAGAGATCATCCCATGAAGGGACCAGTGCAGAGATCTTCCCATGAAGCGACTAGTGCATCAGAGATCATCCCATGAAGGGACCAGGGCATCAGAGATCATCCCATGAAGGGACCAGTGCATCAAGGATCATCCCATGAAGGGACCAGTGCACCAAGGATCATCCCATATAGGGACCAGTGCACCAAGGATCATCCCATATAGGGACCAGTGCACCAAGGATCATCCCATATAGGGACCAGTGCACCAATGATCATCCCATGAAGGGACCAGTGCAGAGATCATCCCCTGAAGGGACCAGTGCAGAGATCATCCCATGAAGGGACCAGTGCAGAGATCATCCCATGAAGGGACCAGTGCATCAGAGATCAACCCATAAAGGGCAAGTGCATCAGAGATCATCCCATGAAGGGACCAGGGCATCAAAGATCATCCCAAAAAGGAACCAGGGCATCAAAGATCATCCCAATAAGGAACCAGGGCATCAAAGATCATCCCATTAAGGGACCAGGGCATCAAAGATCATCCCATTAAGGGACCAGGGCATCAAAGATCATCCCATGAAAGGACCAGTGCATCAGAGATCATCCCATGAAGGGACCAGTGCATCAGAGATCATCCCATGAAGGGACCAGTGCATCAGAGATCATCCCATGAAGGGACCAGTGCATCAGAGATCATCACATGAAGGGACCAGTGCATCAGAGACCATCCCATGAAGGGACCAGTGCAGAGATCATCCCATGAAGGGACCAGTGCAGAGATCATCCCATGAAGGGACCAGTGCATCACAGCACTCAGATTAGAGGTATGCAAGATCATCCCATGAGGGGACCAGCGCACCAGAGATCATCCCATGAAGGGACCCGTGCATCAGAGATCATCCCATGAAGGGACCAGTGCATCACAGCACTCAGATTAGAGGTATGCAAGATCATCCCATGAAGGGACCAGTGCATCAAAGATCATCCCATGAAGGGACCAGTGCAGCACAGATCATCCCATGAAGGGACCAGTGCAGAGATCATCCAAATGAAGGGACCAGTGCATCAGAGATCATCCCATTAAGGGAACAGTGCATCAGAGATCATCCCTTGAAGGGAACAGTGCATCAGAGATCATTCCATGAAGGGAACAGTGCATCAGAGATCATCCCATGAAGGGAACAGTGCATCAGAGATCATCCCATGAAGGGATCAGGGCATCAAAGATCATCCCATTAAGGGACCAGGGCATCAAAGATCATCCCATTAAGGGACCAGGGCATCAAAGATCATCCCATGAAGGGACCAGGGCATCAAAGATCATCCCATGACGGGACCAGTGCATCAGAGATCATGCCATGAAGGGACCAGTGCATCTCAGCACTCAGATTAGAGGTATGCAAGATCATCCCATGAAGGGACCAGTGCATCAGAGATCATCCCATGAAGGGACCAGTGCATCAGAGATCATCCCATGAAGGGACCAGTGCATCAGATCATCCCATGATCGGACCAGGGCATCAGATCATCCCATGATGGGACCAGGGCATCAGATCATCCCATGATGGGACCAGGGCATCAGATCATCCCATGATGGGACCAGGGCATCAGATCATCCCATGATGGGACCAGGGCATCAGATCATCCCATGATGGGACCAGGGCATCAGATCATCCCATGATGGGACCAGGGCATCAGATCATCCCATGATGGGACCAGGGCATCAGATCATCCCATGATGGGACCAGGGCATCAGATCATCCATGATGGGACCAGGGCATCAGATCATCCCATGATGGGACCACTGCATCAGATCATCCCATGATGGGACCAGGGCATCTAAGATCATCCCATGAAGGGACCAGGGCATCTAAGATCATCCCATGAAGGGACCAGGGCATCTAAGATCATCCCATGAAGGGACCAGTGCATCAGGGATCATCCCATGAAGGGACCAGTGCATCGGGGATCATCCCATGAAGGGACCAGTGCATCAGGGATCCTCCCATGAAGGGACCAGTGCATCAGGGATAATCCCATGAAGGGACCAGTGCATCAGGGATAATCCCATGAAGGGACCAGTGCATCACAGCACTCAGATTAGAGGTATGCAAGATCATCCCATGAGGGGACCAGTGCAAAGATCATCCCATGAAGGGACCAGTGCAGAGATCATCCCATGAAGGGACCAGTGCATCAGAGATCATCCCATGAAGGGACCAGTGCATCAGAGATCATCCCATGAAGGGACCAGTGCATCAAGGATCATCCCATGACGGGACCAGTGCACCAATGATCATCCCATGAAGGGACCAGTGCACCAATGATCATCCCCTGAAGGGACCAGGGCATCTAAGATCATCCCATGAAGGGACCAGGGCATCTAAGATCATCCCATGAAGGGACCAGTGCATCAGGGATCATCCCATGAAGGGACCAGTGCATCGGGGATCATCCCATGAAGGGACCAGTGCATCAGGGATCCTCCCATGAAGGGACCAGTGTATCAGGGATCATCCCATGAAGGGACCAGTGCATCACAGCACTCAGATTAGAGGTATGCAAGATCATCCCATGAGGGGACCAGTGCAAAGATCATCCCATGAAGGGACCAGTGCAGAGATCATCCCATGAAGGGACCAGTGCATCAGAGATCATCCCATGAAGGGACCAGTGCATCAGAGATCATCCCATGAAGGGACCAGTGCATCAAGGATCATCCCATGACGAGACCAGTGCACCAATGATCATCCCATGAAGGGACCAGTGCACCAATGATCATCCCCTGAAGGGACCAGTGCATCAAAGATCATCCCATGAAGGGACCAGTGCAGCACAGATCATCCCATGAAGGGACCAGTGCAGAGATCATCCCAATGAAGGGACCAGTGCATCAGAGATCATCCCATGAAGGGAACAGTGCATCAGAGATCATCCCATGAAGGGAACAGTGCATCAGAGATCATTCCATGAAGGGAACAGTGCATCAGAGATCATCCCATGAAGGGATCAGGGCATCAAAGATCATCCCATTAAGGGACCAGGGCATCAAAGATCATCCCATTAAGGGACCAGGGCATCAAAGATCATCCCATGAAGGGACCAGGGCATCAAAGATCATCCCATGACGGGACCAGTGCATCAGAGATCATCCCATGAAGGGACCAGTGCAGAGATATTCCCATGAATGGACCAGTGCATCAGAGATCATCCCATGAAGGGACCAGGGCATCAGAGATCATCCCATGAAGGGACCAGTGCATCAAGGATCATCCCATGAAGGGACCAGTGCACCAAGGATCATCCCATATAGGGACCAGTGCAGAGATCATCCCATGAAGGGACCAGTGCATCAGATATCATCCCATGAAGGGACCAGTGCAGAGATCATCCCATGAAGGGACCAGCACATCAAAGATCATCCCATGAAGGAACCAGTAGATCAAAGATCATCCCATGAAGAGACCAGGGCATCAAAGATCATCCCATGAAGGGACCAGTGCAACCAAACATCATCCCATGAAGGGACCAGTGCACCAAACATCATCCCATGAAGGGAACAGTGCACCAAACATCATCCCATGAAGGGAACAGTGCACCAGAGATCATCCCATGAAGGGACCAGGGCATCAGAGATCATCCCATGAAGGGACCAGGGCATCAGAGATCATCCCATGAAGGGACCAGGGCTTCAGATCATCCCATGAAGGGACCAGTGCATCAGACCATCCCATGAAGGGACCAGTGCATCAGATCATCCCATGAAGGGACCAGTGTATCAGATCATCCCATGTAGGGACCAGTGCATCCGATCATCCCATGAAGGGACCAGTGCATCAGATCATCCCATGAAGGGACCAGTGCAGAGATAATCCCATGAAGGGACCAGTGCAGAGATAATCCCATGAAGGGAACAGGGCATCAAAGATCATCCCATGAAGGGACCAGGGCATCAAAGATCATCCCATGAAGGGACCAGTGCATCAGAGATCATCCCCTGAAGGGACCAGTGCATCAGAGATCATCCCATGAAGGGACCAGTGCATCAGAGATCATCCCATTAAGGGACCAGGGCATCCGAGATCATCCCTTAAAGGGACCAGGGCATCCGAGATCATCCCTTTAAGGGACCAGGGCATCAAAGATCATCCCATGAAGGGACCAGGGCATCAAAGATCATGCCATGAAGGGATCAGGGCATCAAAGATCATGCCATGAAGGGATCAGGGCATCAAAGATCATGCCATGAAGGGATCAGGGCATCGACAATCAACCCATGAAGGGACCAGGGCATCAAAGATCAACCCATGAAGGGACCAGGGCATCAAAGATCAACCCATGAAGGGACCAGGGCATCAAAGATCAACCCATGAAGGGACCAGGGCATCAAAGATCAACCCATGAAGGGACCAGGGCATCAAAGATCAACCCATGAAGGGACCAGGGCATCAAAGATCAACCCATGAAGGGACCAGGGCATCAAAGATAATCCCATGAAGGGACCAGTGCATCAGAGATCATCCCATGAAGGGACCAGTGCATCAAAGATCATCCCATGAAGGGACCAGTGCATCAGAGATCATCCCATGAAGGGCAAGCGCATCAGAGATCATCCCATGAAGGGACCAGGGCATCAAAGATCATCCCAATAAGGAACCAGGGCATCAAAGATCATCCCAATAAGGAACCAGGGCATCAAAGATCATCTCAAGAAGGAACCAGGGCATCAAAGATCATCCCATTAAGGGACCAGGGCATCAACAATCATCCCATTAAGGGACCAGGGCATCAAAGATCATCCCATGAAAGGACCAGCGCATCAGAGATCATCCCATGAAGGGACCAGTGCAGAGATCATCCCATGAAGGGACCAGTGCAGAGATCATCCCATGAAGGGACCAGTGCAGAGATCATCCCATGAAGGGACCAGTGCTTCATGGACCAGTGCATCAGAGATCATCCCATGAAGGGACCAGTGCATCAGAGATCAACCCATGAAGGGACCAGTGCATCACAGCACTCAGATTAGAGGCATGCAAGATCATCCCATGAGGGGACCAGTGCACCAGAGATCATCCCAAGAAGGGACCAGTGCATCAGAGATCATCCCATGAAGGGACCGGTGCATCAGAGCTCTCAGATTAAAGGTATGCAAGATCATCCCATGAAGGGACCAGTGCATCAGAGATCATCCCATGAAGGGACCAGTGCATCAGAGATCAACCCATGAAGGGACGAGTACATCAGAGATCACCCCACGAAGGGACCAGTGCATCAGAGATCATCCCATGAAGGGACCAGTGCATCAGAGATCAACCCATTAAGGGACCAGGGCATCAAAGATCATCCCATGAAGGGACCAGGGCATCAAAGATCATCCCATGAAGGGACCAGGGCATCAAAGATCATCCCATGAAGGGACCAGTGCAGCAGAGATCATCCCATGAAGGGACCAGTGCAGAGATCATCGCATGAAGGGACCAGTGCAGAGATCATCCCATGAAGGGACCAGTGCAGAGATCATCCCATGAAGGGACCAGTGCATCAGAGATCATCCCATGAAGGGACCAGTGCATCACAGCACTCAGATTAGAGGTATGCAAGATCATCCCATGAGGGGACCAGTGCACCAGAGATCATCCCAAAAAGGGACCAGTGCATAAGAGATCATCCCATGAAGGGACCAGTGCATCAGAGATCATCCCATGAAGGGACCAGTGCATCAGAGATCATCCCATGAAGGAACCAGTGCAGCACAGATCATCCCATGAAGGGACCAGTGCAGAGATCATCCCATGAAGGGACCAGTGCATCAGAGATCATCCCATGAAGGGACCAGTGCATCAGAGATCATCCCATGAAGGGACCAGTGCATCAGAGATCATCCCATGAAGGGACCAGTGCATCAGAGCTCTCAGATTAGAGGTATGCAAGATCATCCCATGAAGGGACCAGTGCATCAGAGATCATCCCATGAAGGGACCAGTGCATCAGAGATCAACCCATGAAGGGACCAGTGCATCAGAGATCACCCCATGAAGGGACCAGTGCATCAGAGATCACCCCATGAAGGGACCAGTGCATCACAGCACTCCGATTAGAGCTATGCAAGATCATTCCATGAAGGGACCAGTGCATCAGAGATCTACCCATGAAGGGACCAGTGCACCAAAGATCATCCCATGAAGGGACCAGTGCATCAGATCATCTCATGAAGGGACCAGTGCATCACAGCACTCAGATTAGAGGTATGCAAGATAATCCCATGAAGGGACCAGTGCATCAAAGATCATCCCATGAAGGGACCAGTGCATCAAAGATCATCCAATGAAGGGACCAGTGCATCAGAGATCATCCCATGAAGGGCAAGTGCATCAGAGATCATCCCATGAAGGGACCAGGGCATCAAAGATCATCCCAAAAAGGAACCGGGGCATCAAAGATCATCCCAATAAGGAACCAGGGCATCAAAGATCATCCCATTAAGGGACAAGGGCATCAAAGATCATCCCATTAAGGGACCAGGGCATCAGAGATCATCCCATGAAAGGACCAGTGCATCAGAGATCATCCCATGAAGGGACCAGTGCATCAGAGATCATCCCATGAAGGGACCAGTGCATCAGAGATCATCCCATGAAGGGACCAGTGCAGAGATCATCCCATGAAGGGACCAGTGCAGAGATCATCCCATGAAGGGACCAGTGCAAAGATCATCCCATGAAGGGACCAGTGCAGAGATCATCCCATGAAGGGACCAGTGCATCAGAGATCATCCCATGAAGGGACCAGTGCATCAGAGATCATCCCCATGAAGGGACCAGTGCATCACAGCACTCAGATTAGAGGTATGCAAGATCATCCCATGAGGGGACCAGCGCACCAGAGATCATCCCATGAAAGAACGAGTGCATCAGAGATCATCCCATGAAGGGACCAGTGCATCACAGCACTCAGATTAGAGGTATGCAAGATCATCCCATGAAGGGACCAGGGCATCAAAGATCATCCCATGAAGGGACCAGTGCATCAAAGATCATCCCATGAAGGGACTAGTGCAGCACAGATCATCCCATGAAGGGACCAGTGCAGAGATCATCCCATGAAGGGACCAGTGCATCAGAGATCATCCCATGAAGGGAACAGTGGATCAGAGATCATCCCATGAAGGGAACAGTGCATCAGAGATCATTCCATGAAGGGAACAGTGCATCAGAGATCATCCCATGAAGGGATCAGGGCATCAAAGATCCTCCCATTAAGGGACCAGGGCATCAAAGATCCTCCCATTAAGGGACCAGGGCATCAAAGATCATCCCATGAAGGGACCAGTGCAGAGATCATCCCATGAAGGGACCAGTGCATCAGAGATCATCCCATGAAGGGACCAGTGCATCAGAGATCATCCCATGAAGGGACCAGTGCATCAAGGATCATCCCATGACGAGACCAGTGCGCCAATGATCATCCCATGAAGGGACCAGTGCACCAATGATCATCCCCTGAAGGGACCAGTGCATCAAAGATCATCCCATGAAGGGACCAGTGCAGCACAGATCATCCCATGAAGGGGCCAGTGCAGAGATCATCCCAATGAAGGGACCAGTGCATCAGAGATCATCCCATGAAGGGAACAGTGCATCAGAGATCATCCCATGAAGGGAACAGTGCATCAGAGATCATTCCATGAAGGGAACAGTGCATCAGAGATCATCCCATGAAGGGATCAGGGCATCAAAGATCATCCCATTAAGGGACCAGGGCATCAAAGATCATCCCATTAAGGGACCAGGGCATCAAAGATCATCCCATGAAGGGACCAGGGCATCAAAGATCATCCCATGACGGGACCAGTGCATCAGAGATCATCTCATGAAGGGACCAGTGCAGAGATCTTCCCATGAATGGACCAGTGCATCAGAGATCATCCCATGAAGGGACCAGGGCATCAGAGATCATCCCATGAAGGGACCAGTGCATCAAGGATCATCCCATGAAGGGACCAGTGCACCAAGGATCATCCCATATATGGACCAGTGCAGAGATCATCCCATGAAGGGACCAGTGCATCAGATATCATCCCATGAAGGGACCAGTGCAGAGATCATCCCATGAAGGGACCAGTGCACCAAACATCATCCCATGAAGGGACCAGTGCACCAAACATCATCCCATGAAGGGAACAGTGCACCAAACATCATCCTATGAAGGGAACAGTGCACCAAACATCATCCCATGAAGGGAACAGTGCACAAGAGATCATCCCATGAAGGGACCAGGGCATCAGAGATCATCCCATGAAGGGACCAGGGCATCAGATCATCCCATGAAGGGACCAGTGCATCAGACCATCCCATGAAGGGACCAGTGCATCAGATCATCCCATGAAGGGACCAGTGTATCAGATCATCCCATGTAGGGACCAGTGCATCCGATCATCCCATGAAGGGACCAGTGCATCAGATCATCCCATGAAGGGACCAGTGCAGAGATAATCCCATGAAGGGACCAGTGCAGAGATAATCCCATGAAGGGAACAGGGCATCAAAGATCATCCCATGAAGGGACCAGGGCATCAGAGATCATCCCATGAAGGGACCAGTGCATCAGAGATCATCCCATGAAGGGACCAGTGCATCAGAGATCATCCCATGAAGGGACCAGTGCATCAGAGATCATCCCATGAAGGGACCAGTGCATCAGAGATCATCCCATGAAGGGACCAGTGCATCAGAGATCATCCCATTAAGGGACCAGGGCATCCGAGATCATCCCTTTAAGGGACCAGGGCATCCGAGATCATCCCTTTAAGGGACCAGGGCATCAAAGATCATCCCATGAAGGGACCAGGGCATCAAAGATCATGCCATGAAGGGATCAGGGCATCAAAGATCACGCCATGAAGGGATCAGGGCATCGACAATCAACCCATGAAGGGACCAGGGCATCAAAGATCAACCCATGAAGGGACCAGGGCATCAAAGATCAACCCATGAAGGGACCAGGGCATCAAAGATCAACCCATGAAGGGACCAGGGCATCAAAGATCAACCCATGAAGGGACCAGGGCATCAAAGATCAACCCATGAAGGGACCAGGGCATCAAAGATGAACCCATGAAGGGACCAGGGCATCAAAGATCAACCCATGAAGGGACCAGGGCATCAAAGATCATCCCATAAAGGGACCAGTGCATCAGAGATCATCCCATGAAGGGACCAGTGCATCAAAGATCATCCCATGAAGGGACCAGTGCATCAGAGATCATCCCATGAAGGGCAAGTGCATCAGAGATCATCCCATGAAGGGACCAGGGCATCAAAGATCATCCCAATAAGGAACCAGGGCATCAAAGATCATCCCAATAAGGAACCAGGGCATCAAAGATCATCTCAAGAAGGAACCAGGGCATCAAAGATTATCCCATTAAGGGACCAGGGCATCAACGATCATCCCATTAAGGGACCAGGGCATCAAAGATCATCCCATGAAAGGACCAGCGCATCAGAGATCATCCCATGAAGGGACCAGTGCAGAGATCATCCCATGAAGGGACCAGTGCAGAGATCATCCCATGAAGGGACCAGTGCTTCATGGACCAGTGCATCAGAGATCATCCCATGAAGGGACCAGTGCATCAGAGATCAACCCATGAAGGGACCAGTGCATCACAGCACTCAGATTAGAGGCATGCAAGATCATCCCATGAGGGGACCAGTGCACCAGAGATCATCCCAAGAAGGGACCAGTGCATCAGAGATCATCCCATGAAGGGACCAGTGCATCAGAGATCATCCCATGAAGGGACCAGTGCATCAGAGATCATCCCATGAAGGGACCAGTGCATCAGAGATCATCCCATGAAGGGACCGGTGCATCAGAGCTCTCAGATTAAAGGTATGCAAGATCATCCCATGAAGGGACCAGTGCATCAGAGATCATCCCATGAAGGGACCAGTGCATCAGAGATCAACCCATGAAGGGACCAGTACATCAGAGATCACCCCACGAAGGGACCAGTGCATCAGAGATCATCCCATGAAGGGACCAGTGCATCAGAGATCAACCCATTAAGGGACCAGGGCATCAAAGATCATCCCATGAAGGGACCAGGGCATCAAAGATCATCCCATGAAGGGACCAGGGCATCAAAGATCATCCCATGAAGGGACCAGGGCATCAAAGATCATCCCATGAAGGGACCAGTGCATCAGAGATCATCCCATGAAGGGACCAGTGCAGCAGAGATCATCCCATGAAGGGACCAGTGCAGAGATCATCCCATGAAGGGACCAGTGCAGAGATCATCCCATGAAGGGACCAGTGCATCAGAGATCATCCCATGAAGGGACCAGTGCATCACAGCACTCAGATTAGAGGTATGCAAGATCATCCCATGAGGGGACCAGTGCACCAGAGATCATCCCAAAAAAAGGGACCAGTGCATCAGAGATCATCCCATGAAGGGACCAGTGCATCAGAGATCATCCCATGAAGGAACCAGTGCAGCACAGATCATCCCATGAAGGGACCAGTGCAGCACAGATCATCCCATGAAGGGACCAGTGCATCAGAGATCATCCCATGAAGGGACCAGTGCATCAGAGATCATCCCATGAAGGGACCAGTGCATCAGAGATCATCCCATTAAGGGACCAGTGCATCAGAGCTCTCAGATTAGAGGTATGCAAGATCATCCCATGAAGGGACCAGTGCATCAGAGATCATCCCATGAAGGGACCAGTGCATCAGAGATCAACCCATGAAGGGACCAGTGCATCAGAGATCACCCCATGAAGGGACCAGTGCATCAGAGATCACCCCATGAAGGGACCAGTGCATCAGAGATCATCCCATGAAGGGACCAGTGTAGAGATCGTCCCATGAAGGGACCAGTGCAGAGATCATCCCATGAAGGGACCAGTGCAGAGATCATCCCATGAAGGGACCAGTGCATCAGAGATCATCCCATGAAGGGACCAGTGCATCAGAGATCATCCCCATGAAGGGACCAGTGCATCACAGCACTCAGATTAGAGGTATGCAAGATCATCCCATGAGGGGACCAGCGCACCGGAGATCATCCCATGAAAGAACGAGTGCATCAGAGATCATCCCATGAAGGGACCAGTGCATCACAGCACTCAGATTAGAGGTATGCAAGATCATCCCATGAAGGGACCAGGGCATCAAAGATCATCCCATGAAGGGACCAGTGCATCAAAGATCATCCCATGAAGGGACTAGTGCAGCACAGATCATCCCATGAAGGGACCAGTGCAGAGATCATCCCATGAAGGGACCAGTGCATCAAAGATCATCCCATGAAGGGAACAGTGCATCAGAGATCATCCCATGAAGGGAACAGTGCATCAGAGATCATCCCATGAAGGGATCAGGGCATCAAAGATCCTCCCATTAAGGGACCAGGGCATCAAAGATCCTCCCATTAAGGGACCAGGGCATCAAAGATCATCCCATGAAGGGACCAGTGCATCAGAGATCATCCCATGAAGGGACCAGTGCATCAGAGATCATCCCATGAAGGGACCAGTGCACCAGAGATCATCCCATGAAGGGACCAGTGCACCAAGGATCATCCCATGACGGGACCAGTGCACCAAGGATCATCCCATGACGGGACCAGTGCACCAAGGATCATCCCCTGAAGGGACCAGTGCACCAATGATCATTCCCTGAAGGGACCAGTGCACCAAAGATCATCCCATGAAGGAACCAGTGCACCAGAGATCATCCCATGAAGGAACCAGTGCATCAGAGATCATCCCATGAAGGAACCAGTGCATCAGAGATCATCCCATGAAGGGACCAGTGCAGAGATCTTCCCATGAAGCGACCAGTGCATCAGAGATCATCCCATGAAGGGACCAGGGCATCAGAGATCATCCCATGAAGGGACCAGTGCATCAAGGATCATTCCATGAAGGGACCAGTGCACCAAGGATCATCCCATATAGGGACCAGTGCACCAAGGATCATCCCATATAGGGACCAGTGCACCAATGATCATCCCATGAAGGGACCAGTGCAGAGATCATCCCCTGAAGGGACCAGTGCAGAGATCATCCCATGAAGGGACCAGTGCAGAGATCATCCCATGAAGGGACCAGTGCATCAGATATCATCCCATGAAGGGACCAGGGCATCAAAGATCATCCCATGAAGGGACCAGTACAGAGATCATGCCATGAAGGGACCACGGCAGCAAAGATGATCCCATTAAGGGACCAGGGCATCAAAGGTCATCCCATGAAGGGACCAGGGCACCAAACATCATCCCATGAAGGGACCAGTGCACCAAACATCATCCCATGAAGGGACCAGTGCACCAAACATCATCCCAAACATCATCCCATGAAGGGACCAGCACACCAGAGATCATCCCATGAAGGGACCCGTGCATCAGAGATCATCCCATGAAGGGACCAGTGCATCACAGCACTCAGATTAGAGGTATGCAAGATCATCCCATGAAGGGATCAGGGCATCAAAGATCATCCCATGAAGAGACCAGTGCAGCACAGATCATCCCATGAAGGGACCAGTGCAGAGATCATCCAAATGAAGGGACCAGAGCATCAGAGATCATCCCATGAAGGGAACAGTGCATCAGAGATCATCCCATGAAGGGAACAGTGCATCAGAGATCATTCCATGAAGGGAACAGTGCATCAGAGATCATCCCATGAAGGGATCAGGGCATCAAAGATCATCCCATTAAGGGACCAGGGCATCAAAGATCATCCCATTAAGGGACCAAGGCATCAAAGATCATCCCATGAAGGGACCAGGGCATCAAAGATCATCCCATGACGGGACCAGTGCATCAGAGATCATGCCATGAAGGGACCAGTGCATCTCAGCACTCAGATTAGAGGCATGCAAGATCATCCCATGAAGGGACCAGTGCATCAGAGATCATCCCATGAAGGGACCAGTGCATCAGAGATCATCCCATGAAGGGACCAGGGCATCAGATCATCCCATGATCGGACCAGGGCATCAGATCATCCCATGATCGGACCAGGGCATCAGATCATCCCATGATCGGACCAGGGCATCAGATCATCCCATGATCGGACCAGGGCATCAGATCATCCCATGATGGGACTAGGGCATCAGATCATCCCATGATGGGACCAGGGCATCAGATCATCCCATGATGGGACCAGGGCATCAGATCATCCCATGATGGGACCAGGGCATCAGATCATCCCATGATGGGACCAGGGCATCAGATCATCCCATGATGGGACCAGGGCATCAGATCATCCCATGATGGGACCAGGGCATCAGATCATCCCATGATGGGACCACTGCATCAGATCATCCCATGATGGGACCAGGGCATCTAAGATCATCCCATGAAGGGACCAGGGCATCTAAGATCATCCCATGAAGGGACCAGGGCATCTAAGATCATCCCATGAAGGGACCAGTGCATCAGGGATCATCCCATGAAGGGACCAGTGCATCGGGGATCATCCCATGAAGGGACCAGTGCATCAGGGATCCTCCCATGAAGGGACCAGTGCATCAGGGATCATCCCATGAAGGGACCAGTGCATCACAGCACTCAGATTAGAGGTATGCAAGATCATCCCATGAGGGGACCAGTGCAAAGATCATCCCATGAAGGGACCAGTGCAGAGATCATCCCATGAAGGGACCAGTGCATCAGAGATCATCCCATGAAGGGACCAGTGCATCAGAGATCATCCCATGAAGGGACCAGTGCATCAAGGATCATCCCATGACGGGACCAGTGCACCAATGATCATCCCATGAAGGGACCAGTGCACCAACGATCATCCCCTGAAGGGACCAGTGCACCAATGATCATCCCATGAAGGGACCAGGGCATCTAAGATCATCCCATGAAGGGACCAGGGCATCTAAGATCATCCCATGAAGGGACCAGTGCATCAGGGATCATCCCATGAAGGGACCAGTGCATCGGGGATCATCCCATGAAGGGACCAGTGCATCGGGGATCATCCCATGAAGGGACCAGTGCATCAGGGATCCTCCCATGAAGGGACCAGTGTATCAGGGATCATCCCATGAAGGGACCAGTGCATCACAGCACTCAGATTAGAGGTATGCAAGATCATCCCATGAGGGGACCAGTGCAAAGATCATCCCATGAAGGGACCAGTGCAGAGATCATCCCATGAAGGGACCAGTGCATCAGAGATCATCCCATGAAGGGACCAGTGCATCAGAGATCATCCCATGAAGGGACCAGTGCATCAAGGATCATCCCATGACGAGACCAGTGCACCAATGATCATCCCATGAAGGGACCAGTGCACCAATGATCATCCCCTGAAGGGACCAGTGCATCAAAGATCATCCCATGAAGGGACCAGTGCATCAAAGATCATCCCATGAAGGGACCAGTGCAGCACAGATCATCCCATGAAGGGAGCAGTGCAGAGATCATCCCAATGAAGGGACCAGTGCATCAGAGATCATCCCATGAAGGGAACAGTGCATCAGAGATCATCCCATGAAGGGAACAGTGCATCAGAGATCATTCCATGAAGGGAACAGTGCATCAGAGATCATCCCATGAAGGGATCAGGGCATCAAAGATCATCCCATTAAGGGACCAGGGCATCAAAGATCATCCCATTAAGGGACCAGGGCATCAAAGATCATCCCATGAAGGGACCAGGGCATCAAAGATCATCCCATGACGGGACCAGTGCATCAGAGATCATGCCATGAAGGGACCATTGCATCTCAGCACTCAGATTAGAGGTATGCAAGATCATCCCATGATGGGACCACTGCATCAGATCATCCCATGATGGGACCAGGGCATCTAAGATCATCCCATGAAGGGACCAGGGCATCTAAGATCATCCCATGAAGGGACCAGGGCATCTAAGATCATCCCATGAAGGGACCAGTGCATCAGGGATCATCCCATGAAGGGACCAGTGCATCGGGGATCATCCCATGAAGGGACCAGTGCATCAGGGATCCTCCCATGAAGGGACCAGTGCATCAGGGATCATCCCATGAAGGGACCAGTGCATCACAGCACTCAGATTAGAGGTATGCAAGATCATCCCATGAGGGGACCAGTGCAAAGATCATCCCATGAAGGGACCAGTGCAGAGATCATCCCATGAAGGGACCAGTGCATCAGAGATCATCCCATGAAGGGACCAGTGCATCAGAGATCATCCCATGAAGGGACCAGTGCATCAAGGATCATCCCAGGATGGGACCACTGCACCAATGATCATCCCATGAAGGGACCAGTGCACCAATGATCATCCCCTGAAGGGACCAGTGCACCAATGATCATCCCCTGAAGGGACCAGTGCACCAATGATCATTCCCTGAAGGAACCAGTGCACCAGAGATCATCCCATGAAGGAACCAGTGCACCAGAGATCATCCCATGAAGGAACCAGTGCACCAGAGATCTTCCCATGAAGGAACCAGTGCATCAGAGATCATCCCATGAAGGGACCAGGGCATCAGAGATCATCCAATGAAGGGACCAGTGCATCAAGGATCATCCCATGAAGGGACCAGTGCACCAAGGGTCATCCCATATAGGGACCAGTGCAGAGATCATCCCATGAAGGGACCAGTGCATCAGATATCATCCCATGAAGGGACCAGCACATCAAAGATCATCCCATGAAGGAACCAGTAGATCAAAGATCATCCCATGAAGAGACCAGGGCATCAAAGATCATCCCATGAAGGGACCAGTGCACCAAACATCATCCCATGAAGGGAACAGTGCACCAAACATCATCCCATGAAGGGAACAGTGCACCAAACATCATCCCATGAAGGGAACAGTGCACCAAACATCATCCCATGAAGGGAACAGTGCACCAAACATCATCCCATGAAGGGAACAGTGCACAAGAGATCATCCCATGAAGGGACCAGGGCATCAGAGATCATCCCATGAAGGGACCAGGGCATCAGATCATCCCATGAAGGGACCAGTGCATCAGACCATCCCATGAAGGGACCAGTGCATCAGATCATCCCATGAAGGGACCAGTGTATCAGATCATCCCATGTAGGGACCAGTGCATCCGATCATCCCATGAAGGGACCAGTGCATCAGATCATCCCATGAAGGGACCAGTGCAGAGATAATCCCATGAAGGGACCAGTGCAGAGATAATCCCATGAAGGGAACAGGGCATCAAAGATCATCCCATGAAGGGACCAGGGCATCAAAGATCATCCCATGAAGGGACCAGTGCATCAGAGATCATCCCATGAAGGGACCAGTGCATCAGAGATCATCCCATGAAGGGACCAGTGCATCAGAGATCATCCCATGAAGGGACCAGTGCATCAGAGATCATCCCATTAAGGGACCAGGGCATCCGAGATCATCCCTTTAAGGGACCAGGGCATCCGAGATCATCCCTTTAAGGGACCAGGGCATCAAAGATCATCCCATGAAGGGACCAGGGCATCAAAGATCATGCCATGAAGGGATCAGGGCATCAAAGATCATGCCATGAAGGGATCAGGGCATCAAAGATCATGCCATGAAGGGATCAGGGCATCAAAGATCATGCCATGAAGGGATCAGGGCATCGACAATCAACCCATGAAGGGACCAGGGCATCAAAGATCAACCCATGAAGGGACCAGGGCATCAAAGATCAACCCATGAAGGGACCAGGGCATCAAAGATCAACCCATGAAGGGACCAGGGCATCAAAGATCAACCCATGAAGGGACCAGGGCATCAAAGATCAACCCATGAAGGGACCAGTGCATCAGAGATCATCCCATGAAGGGACCAGTGCATCAGAGCTCTCAGATTAGAGGTATGCAAGATCAACCCATGAAGGGACCAGTGCATCAGAGATCATCCCATGAAGGGACCAGTGCATCAGAGATCAACCCATGAAGGGACCAGTGCATCAGAGATCACCCCATGAAGGGACCAGTGCATCAGAGATCACCCCATGAAGGGACCAGTGCATCACAGCACTCCGATTAGAGCTATGCAAGATCATTCCATGAAGGGACCAGTGCATCAAAGATCATCCCATGAAGGGACCAGTGCATCAAAGATCATCCAATGAAGGGACCAGTGCATCAGAGATCAACCCATAAAGGGCAAGTGCATCAGAGATCATCCCATGAAGGGACCAGGGCATCAAAGATTATCCCAAAAAGGAACCAGGGCATCAAAGATCATCCCAATAAGGAACCAGGGCATCAAAGATCATCCCATTAAGGGACCAGGGCATCAAAGATCATCCCATTAAGGGACCAGGGCATCAAAGATCATCCCATGAAAGGACCAGTGCATCAGAGATCATCCCATGAAGGGACCAGTGCATCAGAGATCATCCCATGAAGGGACCAGTGCATCAGAGATCATCCCATGAAGGGACCAGTGCATCAGAGATCATCACATGAAGGGACCAGTGCATCAGAGACCATCCCATGAAGGGACCAGTGCAGAGATCATCCCATGAAGGGACCAGTGCAGAGATCATCCCATGAAGGGACCAGTGCATCACAGCACTCAGATTAGAGGTATGCAAGATCATCCCATGAGGGGACCAGCGCACCAGAGATCATCCCATGAAGGGACCCGTGCATCAGAGATCATCCCATGAAGGGACCAGTGCAGCACAGATCATCCCATGAAGGGACCAGTGCAGAGATCATCCAAATGAAGGGACCAGTGCATCAGAGATCATCCCATGAAGGGAACAGTGCATCAGAGATCATCCCATGAAGGGAACAGTGCATCAGAGATCATTCCATGAAGGGAACAGTGCATCAGAGATCATCCCATGAAGGGATCAGGGCATCAAAGATCATCCCATTAAGGGACCAGGGCATCAAAGATCATCCCATTAAGGGACCAGGGCATCAAAGATCATCCCATGAAGGGACCAGGGCATCAAAGATCATCCCATGACGGGACCAGTGCATCAGAGATCATGCCATGAAGGGACCAGTGCATCTCAGCACTCAGATTAGAGGTATGCAATATCATCCCATGAAGGGACCAGTGCATCAGAGATCATCCCATGAAGGGACCAGTGCATCAGAGATCATCCCATGAAGGGACCAGTGCATCAGATCATCCCATGATCGGACCAGGGCATCAGATCATCCCATGATGGGACCAGGGCATCAGATCATCCCATGATGGGACCAGGGCATCAGATCATCCCATGATGGGACCAGGGCATCAGATCATCCCATGATGGGACCAGGGCATCAGATCATCCCATGATGGGACCAGGGCATCAGATCATCCCATGATGGGACCAGGGCATCAGATCATCCCATGATGGGACCAGGGCATCAGATCATCCCATGATGGGACCACTGCATCAGATCATCCCATGATGGGACCAGGGCATCTAAGATCATCCCATGAAGGGACCAGGGCATCTAAGATCATCCCATGAAGGGACCAGTGCATCAGGGATCATCCCATGAAGGGACCAGTGCATCAGGGATCCTCCCATGAAGGGACCAGTGCATCAGGGATAATCCCATGAAGGGACCAGTGCATCAGGGATAATCCCATGAAGGGACCAGTGCATCACAGCACTCAGATTAGAGGTATGCAAGATCATCCCATGAGGGGACCAGTGCAAAGATCATCCCATGAAGGGACCAGTGCAGAGATCATCCCATGAAGGGACCAGTGCATCAGAGATCATCCCATGAAGGGACCAGTGCATCAGAGATCATCCCATGAAGGGACCAGTGCATCAAGGATCATCCCATGACGGGACCAGTGCACCAATGATCATCCCATGAAGGGACCAGTGCACCAATGATCATCCCCTGAAGGGACCAGGGCATCTAAGATCATCCCATGAAGGGACCAGGGCATCTAAGATCATCCCATGAAGGGACCAGTGCAGAGATCATCCCAATGAAGGGACCAGTGCATCAGAGATCATCCCATGAAGGGAACAGTGCATCAGAGATCATCCCATGAAGGGAACAGTGCATCAGAGATCATTCCATGAAGGGAACAGTGCATCAGAGATCATCCCATGAAGGGATCAGGGCATCAAAGATCATCCCATTAAGGGACCAGGGCATCAAAGATCATCCCATTAAGGGACCAGGGCATCAAAGATCATCCCATGAAGGGACCAGGGCATCAAAGATCATCCCATGACGGGACCAGTGCATCAGAGATCATCCCATGAAGGGACCAGTGCAGAGATCTTCCCATGAATGGACCAGTGCATCAGAGATCATCCCATGAAGGGACCAGGGCATCAGAGATCATCCCATGAAGGGACCAGTGCATCAAGGATCATCCCATGAAGGGACCAGTGCACCAAGGATCATCCCATATAGGGACCAGTGCAGAGATCATCCCATGAAGGGACCAGTGCATCAGATATCATCCCATGAAGGGACCAGTGCAGAGATCATCCCATGAAGGGACCAGCACATCAAAGATCATCCCATGAAGGAACCAGTAGATCAAAGATCATCCCATGAAGAGACCAGGGCATCAAAGATCATCCCATGAAGGGACCAGTGCACCAAACATCATCCCATGAAGGGACCAGTGCACCAAACATCATCCCATGAAGGGAACAGTGCACCAAACATCATCCCATGAAGGGAACAGTGCACCAAACATCATCCCATGAAGGGAAAAGTGCACAAGAGATCATCCCATGAAGGGACCAGGGCATCAGAGATCATCCCATGAAGGGACCAGGGCATCAGATCATCCCATGAAGGGACCAGTGCATCCGACCATCCCATGAAGGGACCAGTGCATCAGATCATCCCATGAAGGGACCAGTGTATCAGATCATCCCATGTAGGGACCAGTGCATCCGATCATCCCATGAAGGGACCAGTGCATCAGATCATCCCATGAAAGGACCAGTGCAGAGATAATCCCATGAAGGGACCAGTGCAGAGATAATCCCATGAAGGGAACAGGGCATCAAAGATCATCCCATGAAGGGACCAGGGCATCAAAGATCATCCCATGAAGGGACCAGTGCATCAGAGATCATCCACTGAAGGGACCAGTGCATCAGAGATCATCCCATGAAGGAACCAGTAGATCAAAGATCATCCCATGAAGAGA
The DNA here is from genome assembly GCF_964204655.1 of Triturus cristatus. Lineage (NCBI taxonomy): Eukaryota > Metazoa > Chordata > Amphibia > Caudata > Salamandridae > Triturus > Triturus cristatus. The sequence continues at coordinate 1,276,912,591 of NC_140591.1, read as the reverse complement.
CCAGGGCATCAAAGATCATCCCATGAAGGGACCAGTGCACCAAACATCATCCCATGAAGGGACCAGTGCACCAAACATCATCCCATGAAGGGAACAGTGCACCAAACATCATCCCATGAAGGGAACAGTGCACCAAACATCATCCCATGAAGGGAAAAGTGCACAAGAGATCATCCCATGAAGGGACCAGGGCATCAGAGATCATCCCATGAAGGGACCAGGGCATCAGATCATCCCATGAAGGGACCAGTGCATCCGACCATCCCATGAAGGGACCAGTGCATCAGATCATCCCATGAAGGGACCAGTGTATCAGATCATCCCATGTAGGGACCAGTGCATCCGATCATCCCATGAAGGGACCAGTGCATCAGATCATCCCATGAAAGGACCAGTGCAGAGATAATCCCATGAAGGGACCAGTGCAGAGATAATCCCATGAAGGGAACAGGGCATCAAAGATCATCCCATGAAGGGACCAGGGCATCAAAGATCATCCCATGAAGGGACCAGTGCATCAGAGATCATCCACTGAAGGGACCAGTGCATCAGAGATCATCCCATTAAGGGACCAGGGCATCCGAGATCATCCCTTTAAGGGACCAGGGCATCCGAGATCATCCCTTTAAGGGACCAGGGCATCCGAGATCATCCCTTTAAGGGACCAGGGCATCAAAGATCATCCCATGAAGGGACCAGGGCATCAAAGATCATCCCATGAAGGGACCAGGGCATCAAAGATCATGCCATGAAGGGATCAGGGCATCAAAGATCATGCCATGAAGGGATCAGGGCATCAAAGATCATGCCATGAAGGGATCAGGGCATCGACAATCAACCCATGAAGGGACCAGGGCATCAAAGATCAACCCATGAAGGGACCAGGGCATCAAAGATCAACCCATGAAGGGACCAGGGCATCAAAGATCAACCCATGAAGGGACCAGGGCATCAAAGATCAACCCATGAAGGGACCAGGGCATCAAAGATCAACCCATGAAGGGACCAGGGCATCAAAGATCATCCCATGAAGGGACCAGTGCATCAGAGATCATCCCATGAAGGGACCAGTGCATCAAAGATCATCCCATGAAGGGACCAGTGCATCAGAGATCATCCCATGAAGGGCAAGTGCATCAGAGATCATCCCATGAAGGGACCAGGGCATCAAAGATCATCCCAATAAGGAACCAGGGCATCAAAGATCATCCCAATAAGGAACCAGGGCATCAAAGATCATCTCAAGAAGGAACCAGGGCATCAAAGATCATCCCATTAAGGGACCAGGGCATCAACGATCATCCCATTAAGGGACCAGGGCATCAAAGATCATCCCATGAAAGGACCAGCGCATCAGAGATCATCCCATGAAGGGACCAGTGCAGAGATTGTCGTACTTTAATATTCGGGACCGCGTAGGGGACAGGGCCCTACCCCTGTCTATCTTGGTATTAGCGAACCGCAAATGGTAAATGCGGCATGTACGAGTGCTTTATATATCGTTCTAGCTATGAATGCACTGTGTACACGTTATTCTGCTCCACTACGCGGGTTCCATTTTGGAAGCAGTGGCCATCTTGTCATTGCCCTCACATAGGCTATAATGGAGTAAATACGGGCCTCACAGTACATGGGCTTTCCCTCTGACTTCTCTGTGACCTGGGCAGCTGGCTCTGCTGCCCCGGGTCAAACCGGTCTCACGAGCTCCCCTTCCTCCGTCCACCTGTGATTAGCATCAGGGCTTGACCCGTCATAAAACCCTTTCATTCTACACAATCCCCCGGCTAATCTCTTCCACACCTGCTTGTTCCTGCTTTATGACTTGTTTCCCAAAACAGGAGATGCTCATGTTTATTGGGGGGTCTATTTACATCAAACGTGGGATCTGAACCTTACTGTGTAAATCATTGTGGGCTGGCCGAACTGGAATGTGGGATGGTCATCATGACTCTGCTTTTTCGTTTGTAATGTATACTTATAATGGCCATATCGTAAACCAAGGAATGTGTGCCTGGAGCATGATATTTTGTACTTAAGGAGAAGTCCGCTCCTATGATTTTCAGCAGTCTCCTGAGAACATACACGCTGTTGTACTTCTAGGATACCTGTCATTGGTCTGCAGCCAATAAACGAATCTTTGACTTCACCCAGAAGACTCTGTGTTTCTGTAGGTCCGGAACAGGGTGAACCCAGAAGTCATAGGGTGTGTGCCCCTGCACCGCTGGGTCTAAATTACCCAGTACTTCAGTTTGGCGCCCAACGTGGGGCGATTTCAGCGGTACCAGTCCAAGCCAGAGGTTCGTGAGGAGCTTCGTGTGGAAATTCCGGAGGAAGGCCGCCACTTCATCGACCCCTGCATGTCGACGTGGTCCGAAAGTCTTTTCTGCGAGGTTCTCCGCGTCCCGACGGCTACGAAGGACTGCTGCCCTGATTAATCGACCTGTTTTGGACCCTTGACGAGTTTTGAGAGAGCGAAACAATCGAGAGAGTCTTCTGGTGACGCCATCGATCAGCAATATTCAGTTAAGTATAAGTGGAGCGTCTCCTATTTGTTTTTGGTATCCTTCGGGATCGTTTGACTTGGTAATTTGGTACTTTGGAGTTTGCAAACGCCAAAACCAGAGGACTCGTGTATTCACGAGAATATCGTAATCGATAATCCTTTGACGTTTGGATCTAGACTAGTGAGCAAAGATGCCTGGTTCTGGACTATTTGGTAGATTATTCTGTTTGGGTTGTGGAAAGGATTTCCAGCTAGAGGAATCATGTCCGGTTCCTCCGGTTGGAACTCCAACTTATGAGCTCTATGTAAAACATGGCGTAGGCCCCATTGCATATAACGAAGTGTGGATCCACTACACCAGGAAAGATGGTGTTTTAAAATGGCCCCAAAATGGTAGTTTTGATACCGATATTTTAGATAATTTGGAAATTAAATTGTTTAAGAAGAAAGCCCGGCCGGCGATGTTTGACTCTTTCCGCTTATGGCGAAAGGAAGCCAAACAGAAGGAAATTAAGTTAGCGAAAAAGAATAAGAGAGAGAGAGGTATGTCAGTAATGCAAGCAGCTGTTCAATTTAAAGACAATGAAGAGGAGCAAATGAATGAGCAATTGCACAGGCAGCGTAAGTTAGGGATTGACAAATGTTACCCAGCTTTGCCACATTCTAAGCAGAATGAGTTAGAAGAAAAGGAGAAAGATCCCCTGATGTCACATTTGTTGAGTTCGCCACCCCCGTATGCTCAAACTGCCACGGCGCCTCCCCAGCTTGTAAATATGCCGCCTCCAGTGCATATACTGCAAGCCTTGCCGCAACCGCCAGTTGCTTTGCAGCCAGTTCCTATTCCTGTAGCGCAGCCCTCTCAAGCGCCGCCAGTTGTGCTTCCCACTGCCCCCGCACTTCCTGCGACTTTGCCTAATCCAGTAACTGCCTCCCCTAGCACTCTTCCTTCCACCACTCCAGTACCTGTCTCTACATCCTCTTTTCTTCCCTCTGTTTTTCCCCCTGTTCTCGCCTCAGCTTCTCCTTCAGCGCGACAACGCTTAGCTAATGTGGTTACTACATTAATGTCTCCTCTCTTTGAGTCATCTGGTGCGACTCCTGGTTTACAGCGTAAGCAGTTGCGCAGCCAATTGCCTAACCCCGATGAGAAAAAGGTAATAGATAACATGGCGCGTAGATGGATCGTTTTTCCTTCACTGTATGATGTGGAATCAGTTGTCAACATTTTCCATCAATGGGATGCCCCGAAACAGAGATATGTGTTTGAGAAAATGTGCGAAATTCTCTGTGAAGAATTGGAGGATAGTGGTAAAAATTCGAACCCGCAGGAATTGTGTAGAGTGAGGTTCGATTTTGGAACTGGTATAATTGTGGACCGCGAAGTAGATAAAGCAGTTGCGGTTGTATTGTCCTTTAGGAATGACGATTGCCAACAGTCATTGTTTGAACAAGAGGTCCTTGTGGGGAAAAAGGCAAAAGCGCGCCAATACCCTATGAGAGAAGTTCCCCCGGTATGGAAGGAAGCGGTTGCAGCTGTCGGTGGTAACCCCGCTGTGGCAGCGCATTTCCAGCGTGTTTGGGTGCATGTTCCATGGAAGCGCTCTGAGGTGTTAGCGCTTAAGCAGTCCTTGCCTGATCCCCGTAAAAACCCAGCAGGTTATTATAAAGAGTTGTCACAGACGGCAGGGTCATGCATTATGAATCTGGCCGACATAGACATGTTGTTTGGTAATGTTGTTCCACAGCCTCTATGGGGATCAATTCGTAATGTAGATCACAATGCAGAACTAGGGGATACATGGGCTAACATTGTTGCTGCTGATGCTAGACAAACTGGTGGTGCGAAACCAGAACCTTTAGTAGCTGAACTGCCTGGTAGAATCATCACGTATATGAAGACAATAATGCCTGCGATGCGCGTAAATTGGGACAAGTTATCTGCATGCAAGCAGAAGAAAGATGAGACAGTGTCAGACTTCTTTACTAGGTTTGAAGAAACGTTTATTGATCACAGTGGGCAAGATATGAGTACTGAGGGTGGCCAACGGCTGTTTGTGGATAAGTTTGTGCAGAATTTACTTCCTGACCTGTGTAAAAAGTTAAAAGATTCAGAAAGTTCTTGGGCTGTTTCTTCTTCAGCGCAAATACTGGCTACTGCACAGTATTATGAAAACAGAGATAAGGACGAGAAAGATAGAACAGAAAAGAAAACGAAAGAACTGAAGACAAAGGTCCTTTTACAGCAGGCCTATCCGCCACGTGGAGGTCAGAATAATTATAGGCAACCCCAAGGTGTCTATCACCAACCCCAACAGTTTCAGAACAATCAGCAAATGAATGGGTATTACCAACCACGTGTCCCTGTAGGTCCCAACCAATGTTCATACTGTAAAGAGGAAGGTCATTTTAAATACAGTTGCCCTAAATTAATGCAGCGGAACGGTAATGCGTATGGCGCAAGAGGAAGGGGTGGTCAGCAAGCTCCTAGAGGCAGAGGGCGTGGAAGTGTTCCCCAGAACGCGCGTCCTCTGCCGCCTCAAAATACCATCAATAGCTTTGATCAGCAAGCTAACGCGATTAGTAATACGGCCCAGTCTTATAATAATGATTATTATGCAGAGGACGGTGATGCAGAGAATAATGATTACTAGGACTGCCGTAGACAAAGAGAGGGAGTTGTTTCAGTGCCAGTGGATCAGAGTGGACCGTATGTTGAGGTGACTACAGCAAATGTAACGGAGCCTTTTCTGCTAGACACTGGTGCTGCAAAGAGTTCAATCATGCATTCAAAACTCCCTGGCGCACCTTTGTCTGGCGATATAAATGTTTCAGTAGGTTTTTCTGGCGCCCCGGTTAGGAACCCGATTTCCAGTCCCATGTCACTTTCTGTTGGACCTTGCGAGCTGAAAGCACCCCTGATCCTGACAACAGGTTGTGGTGAGAATTTGCTAGGATTAGATTTGTTGAAAAGATTACACGCTACACTGTATTGTTCTCCTTCAGGAGTACAACTTACATTAGGCAAGAAAGTGGTTTCCCCAATGTATTTGTCTAAAAACACGATGCCACCTGAATTGTCTTCCCTTCCGGATGCCCTTTGGGCTACTGGTCCCAATGATGTGGGCCTCTTGGAGATACCGCCATATGTGGTGACTCTAAAGGCTAATGTCAGACTGCCACGTATTCCCCAGTACAAGATCTCTAATGAAGGGCAGAAAGCATTGTTAGACATTGTCAGCGACTTGATTAATAAGGGTGTGATCGAAGAGACAAGAGGCAACGTTTGCAATAGTCCGATTTTACCTGTCTTAAAACGAACGGACCCTTCACAGCCACCTGTTTACAGATTTGTGATTGATCTTAGAGAGGTTAATAAGATTGTTGTGCCACAGTTTCCGGTTGTCCCCGATATCACTGCCTTGTTAACGATGATTCCAGCCTCTGCTGCATGGTTTTCGGTGATCGATTTAAAGAATGCTTTCTTTAGTATCCCAATTGCAGAAAAGAGCAGAGATATTTTTGGTTTTAGTCTGGGAGGCCGAAGCTTCCGCTTCAAACGCGCTCCCCAGGGCTACTGTGAGAGTCCATCCATATACAGTCAAGCTTTGAAAGCGCAGCTTGATGCACTTGTTTTACCTAGTGGCGCTATCCTGATTCAGTACGTGGACGATTTACTGATCGCTGCGGATACTGAGAAGATCTGCAAAGAAGCCACATTATCACTGTTGCGCCATTTATCCGCTTTCCATCACAAAGTGTCTCTCTCTAAGCTGCAATATTGTCGACAAGAAGTGACCTACTTAGGTCATCTCTTATCGAAGGAGGGAAGGAAACTGACCCCAGAAAGAATTCAAGCCATTGCACAGTTGAGTGTGCCAAAGACACAGAGAGAAGTGCGTGCTTTCTTGGGCATCACTTCATACTGTAGGCATTGGATCCCTAGTTTTTCTTTACTGGCAAAACCTTTGTTAGCCTTAACATGCAAAGACACACCGAATCCTATCCCATGGTCTGAAGAGTGCCAGAAAAATTTTGTGGAACTGCGTAATGCATTATGTTCAGCACCTGTGTTGGGTACTCCTGACTACAGCAAACCTTTTACATTGTATGTTCACGAGAAAGATGGATGTGCGTTGTCAGTGTTAACACAGCCTTTTGGCGACAGACCGCGCCCATGCGCATATTTTTCATCTACCTTGGACCCTGTAGCGAGGGCATTGCCAAGCTGTCTGAGAGCGACAGCTGCTGCAGCGATGTCTATCCGACAATCTGCTGGTTTGGTAATGGACAACACATTGATTGTCATGGTTCCACATGCTGTAGACACATTATTAAATAGAACTAAGACACAACACTTGACTAGTGCACGATTATCGGGCTACGAGCTTACACTGTTAGCTAATCACATACACATAAAAAGATGCAATACGCTGAATCCAGCCACATTGTTGCCAATTCCAGCAGACTCAGATGAGATTGAGCAACATGACTGTCTGTTCAGAACAGAAGAAGAGACGAAAGGGAGAGTAGATCTAAAAGATACTCCCCTGACTGAGTGTGATGGCACTTTATGGGTAGATGGGTCATGTTTCAAGCTCCCTAATGGTGACACGACTGCTGCCTATGCTATCACGACTTTGCACACGGTCGTGGAAACTGCACGTGTGCCACATAATTCGGCCCAAGCAGCAGAATTAATCGCCCTCACGAGAGCATGTGTGTTGTCCGAAGGAATGAGAGTGAACATATACACAGATAGCCAGTACGCCTTTGGCGTGGCTCATAATTTTGGGCGTTTGTGGAAAGAGCGTGGGTTCCTGACGTCACATGGAGCTAAAATTCAGAATGGCAAGCTGGTGAATGATCTCCTTGAGTCACTGACCCTACCGTTGCAAGTTGCGATCATGAAATGCAGTGCGCACAGGAAAGTCACAGATGATGTTGGACGTGGGAATGCGTTTGCTGATGAGACCGCGAAAGAAACAGCACAGAATGTGAAGACTAGAATGTATGTTGCAGGCCCCGCAAGATGGGTTGATGATGTGGGAATGTGTGAGAACACAATAGAGAGTGTGAAGTCGCTTCAAGCTGAAGCCACAGAGGAAGAGTTAAGCAAGTGGAGAGAAAGTATGGGTAAGTTGGATGAGAATGGTTGTTGGATTGATCTGACAGAACATAAGCGATGGTTATTGCCTGATGCATATGTGCTTCCAGTGGTTACTATGGCACATGGAATGGCACATATCAGTACGAAAGGTATATGCAAGTTGTTAGCCCCAGTATGGCAGAATGCTGGGATTCTCAAGTGTGCAGAGAATGTGGTCAAGAATTGCATAGTATGCTTGAAGTACAACCCTGGTAGGGGAACCCCAACTCCGGCTGGTCACTTTGCACCCCCATCATGTCCATTTGAAGTTTTGCAGCTGGACTTTATTCACATGGAAAGATGCAACAACCTGAAATATGTACTGGTGGTTGTTTGTGCTTTCTCAAAATGGATAGAGGCTTATCCTCTGAAAGATAACACTGCCCTATCCACAGCCAAAGCCCTTGTGAAGGAATTCTTCCCTAGGTTTGGGATGCCAAGAATGGTGTGGTGTGATAACGGAAGTGAGTTTGTGGGTAAAGTGATGAAGAATGTATGTGAAGGGCTAGGGATAAAGCAGAAGTTCCATGCTGCAAATCACCCCCAATCAGCTGGATTAGTAGAACGCTACAATGGAGCCTTAAAGCTCAAGCTGGCTAAAATCCAGGCGAGCACCGGTCTTAAATGGCCTGACGCTCTGCCTCTAGCACTCCTGTCCACCAGAATGACCATACACTCACGAGTGGGACTTAGCCCTTAGGAGGTCGTCTTTGGCCGCCCGGCTAATGTATGGGGCGTGCCAAGACCGGCGAAATTTAGCGAAATAGAACATCCAGTACTGCTCGATTACCTGTATGATTTGACTGTTAAACTGCGTGTTTTGCACCAACAGGTACATGATACTCTTCCCCAAGCCTCTGAACCTCCTGGACACCCTATCAACCCTGGTACGTGGGTGCTAGTCCGAAATTTCCAGCGCAAGAGCAACGACGAGCCTCGCTGGATCGGCCCTCATCTTGTTCTTCTTTCGACAAGATCAGCAGTGCGAGTGAAAGGGAAGAAGCACTGGATTCATGGTACCCACTGCAAAGTAGTCCCCTTGCCTCTGCCATATGACTAGTGGGTCAAGGAGGGTATCGCCGACTCAGAGACAGACATTGTACCTCGCTTTGTACCATTCAGTGACGCACGCTTAAGAGGCACAGTTTCAGACCAAGAGAGTGACAATTTTCTGCAGGAAGCTGTGCCACCATCAAGTCGACTGGACACCACTGAGCCTGAACTTTTGTTTCAAGACCAAACAGCACCTGGCCGTCTCCGCTATAATTTGAGACCTAGGCCCATGGACAAATAAAGATTTCCTCACTATTTTCCTTTTGACATTTTTGCTCTCCCATCTGAAGGACTTTCTTGATTTTTGTTTTTTGAACCACCATCCGGGTTCTGCCGCAGGGTCGCGGTGCCAAGACTTTGGGGTACAGGCCGAAGACGCTAGGTTGACGGTTCTGGTTGGTCTAGGGCGTTTTCCCTGGACTGACAGGCGTGCCCCTCAGCAGAAGAAACTCATCCACCGCGAGCGGCCCGAGTAGAGGATGGAGTTTTTTAAGATGGAGAGACCGATTGAGGAAATGAACTCTAACGCAAGGATGTGTAGAATTGTAAAAAGTAAATGTTTTGTCTTTTTGTGCCTTTTTATACTGTGTAGTATCATAATGTTTATTGTAGGATTTGTGTTCTTCTCCGCTCAAAAGCCCATTGCACCCACTCAACAGCCTATACCTCTTTCTACTGCCTCCTCTCACTCTTTTCACCCTTTGCCTGAGCACGAACAGACCAGACGATCAGAGTTTGTAAATAACTCATTTATCCAGCTCTTGCACCAGCACCAACTAGTAATGAATACGACCAATTGCTGGGTGTGTGGGTTAATGCCACATACCATTAACAAAGGTATTCCCTACCTGGTGCTGCCGTACAGTTACAATGGATCGTCATGGGCATTCCAAACCATGTTTCTCTATGCTCTAGATACATACTCCCCTCGCCAACCGCGTTCCATCAGACCTATCACCAATAATAAGGCTTTGATGAAAGGAGTTGCCGATATGAGTAGGGATATCAATGCATACTCATCTATTCCCAAAGAAGAGTTGAGACCTTATGTAGGATGGAACGCGACGGGGTATAGTATTAGTCTGGGTGAAAGACAGCGAAAAATCTCATCTCCAATCTGGGTCGTACCCCACATGGGTCGGTTCTGCTTACAGGGTAATGGTCAGAATCCTAGAGCTCAACTGGGAAGAAGTAACTGTACTGAAACGTACACCTTCCCGTCACAGTTTTCCCCTGCGTTTTTGGCTGCCAAGGGCACATATTTCATCTGTCATGACCGAGCATATACATGGCTGCCCCCTGATTTCTCGGGCACATGTTATATTGCGAACTTGCTACCGCCGACATTTACTGCTGCCTCTGACTATCACAAGACCAGAGTTGTGAGAGGTGTGATTAGTAAGGAGGACACTGCCGGTCAGGAAGCAGGAGACTTCTTCTTGGGTTTCCTGCCGTTTTGGGGACCTATGGTCAATAGTAGGAACCTGAGACAGCTGACACGTGTGGTTGAATCCACTGTCAATGTAACGGCTGGTGCCCTTAGTAATCTGACAGCTGAGCTCCAAGCGGATCGCCTTATGACTCTGCAGAACCGCATGGTTCTAGACGTTATTCTTGCAGACCGCGGTGGGGTATGCAAGGTCATCCAATCCAGTTGCTGCATTTTCATACCAGATAATGCTCCAACAGTGTATCAAGCCATCTCCAAACTCCATAAAATATCTGAAGCCATACACGTGGATAAGGGAGATTGGTCACTGGTGGGGTGGTTCTGGGAATTGATATCTGCCTGGGGTTGGAAAGTTCTGATGGTCATTGGAATGATCTTAGCCATTCTTTTCCTGTTCTGTCTGTGTATACAGTGTGCTCCCGCGATATGTGGTCTCTGTACTACCTTATGTGTAAGGAAACCTGTATCGAGGGACGAGCTAAGTAGTAGGATGATGCTACAGCAACATCTCCATGACTTCGTGAACATTGACCTAGACTCGGATTAAGATGAGTATAGTGATTGCCTATGTAAGGACAAAAGGAGGGTCTGTCGTACTTTAATATTCGGGACCGCGTAGGGGACAGGGCCCTACCCCTGTCTATCTTGGTATTAGCGAACCGCAAATGGTAAATGCGGCATGTACGAGTGCTTTATATATCGTTCTAGCTATGAATGCACTGTGTACACGTTATTCTGCTCCACTACGCGGGTTCCATTTTGGAAGCAGTGGCCATCTTGTCATTGCCCTCACATAGGCTATAATGGAGTAAATACGGGCCTCACAGTACATGGGCTTTCCCTCTGACTTCTCTGTGACCTGGGCAGCTGGCTCTGCTGCCCCGGGTCAAACCGGTCTCACGAGCTCCCCTTCCTCCGTCCACCTGAGATTAGCATCAGGGCTTGACCCGTCATAAAACCCTTTCATTCTACACAATCCCCCGGCTAATCTCTTCCACACCTGCTTGTTCCTGCTTTATGACTTGTTTCCCAAAACAGGAGATGCTCATGTTTATTGGGGGGTCTATTTACATCAAACGTGGGATCTGAACCTTACTGTGTAAATCATTGTGGGCTGGCCGAACTGGAATGTGGGATGGTCATCATGACTCTGCTTTTTCGTTTGTAATTTATACTTATAATGGCCATATCGTAAACCAAGGAATGTGTGTCTGGAGCATGATATTTTGTACTTAAGGAGAAGTCCGTTCCTATGATTTTCAGCAGTCTCCTGAGAACATACACGCTGTTGTACTTCTAGGATACCTGTCATTGGTCTGCAGCCAATAAACGAATCTTTGACTTCACCCAGAAGACTCTGTGTTTCTGTAGGTCCGGAACAGGGTGAACCCAGAAGTCATAGGGTGTGTGCCCCTGCACCGCTGGGTCTAAATTACCCAGTACTTCAAGATCATCCCATGAAGGGACCAGTGCAGAGATCATCCCATGAAGGGACCAGTGCAGAGATCATCCCATGAAGGGACCAGTGCTTCATGGACCAGTGCATCAGAGATCATCCCATGAAGGGACCAGTGCATCAGAGATCAACCCATGAAGGGACCAGTGCATCACAGCACTCAGATTAGAGGCATGCAAGATCATCCCATGAGGGGACCAGTGCACCAGAGATCATCCCAAGAAGGGACCAGTGCATCAGAGATCATCCCATGAAGGGACCAGTGCATCAGAGATCATCCCATGAAGGGACCAGTGCATCAGAGATCATCCCATGAAGGGACCAGTGCATCAGAGATCATCCCATGAAGGGACCGGTGCATCAGAGCTCTCAGATTAAAGGTATGCAAGATCATCCCATGAAGGGACCAGTGCATCAGAGATCATCCCATGAAGGGACCAGTGCATCAGAGATCAACCCATGAAGGGACCAGTACATCAGAGATCACCCCACGAAGGGACCAGTGCATCAGAGATCATCCCATGAAGGGACCAGTGCATCAGAGATCAACCCATTAAGGGACCAGGGCATCAAAGATCATCCCATGAAGGGACCAGGGCATCAAAGATCATCCCATGAAGGGACCAGGGCATCAAAGATCATCCCATGAAGGGACCAGTGCAGCAGAGATCATCCCATGAAGGGACCAGTGCAGAGATCATCCCATGAAGGGACCAGTGCAGAGATCATCCCATGAAGGGACCAGTGCAGAGATCATCCCATGAAGGGACCAGTGCATCAGAGATCATCCCATGAAGGGACCAGTGCATCACAGCACTCAGATTAGAGGTATGCAAGATCATCCCATGAGGGGACCAGTGCACCAGAGATCATCCCAAAAAGGGACCAGTGCATAAGAGATCATCCCATGAAGGGACCAGTGCATCAGAGATCATCCCATGAAGGGACCAGTGCATCAGAGATCATCCCATGAAGGAACCAGTGAAGCACAGATCATCCCATGAAGGGACCAGTGCAGAGATCATCCCATGAAGGGACCAGTGCATCAGAGATCATCCCATGAAGGGACCAGTGCATCAGAGATCATCCCATGAAGGGACCAGTGCATCAGAGATCATCCCATGAAGGGACCAGTGCATCAGAGCTCTCAGATTAGAGGTATGCAAGATCATCCCATGAAGGGACCAGTGCATCAGAGATCATCCCATGAAGGGACCAGTGCATCAGAGATCAACCCATGAAGGGACCAGTGCATCAGAGATCACCCCATGAAGGGACCAGTGCATCAGAGATCACCCCATGAAGGGACCAGTGCATCACAGCACTCCGATTAGAGCTATGCAAGATCATTCCATGAAGGGACCAGTGCATCAGAGATCTACCCATGAAGGGACCAGTGCACCAAAGATCATCCCATGAAGGGACCAGTGCATCAGATCATCTCATGAAGGGACCAGTGCATCACAGCACTCAGATTAGAGGTATGCAAGATAATCCCATGAAGGGACCAGTGCATCAAAGATCATCCCATGAAGGGACCAGTGCATCAAAGATCATCCAATGAAGGGACCAGTGCATCAGAGATCATCCCATGAAGGGCAAGTGCATCAGAGATCATCCCATGAAGGGACCAGGGCATCAAAGATCATCCCAAAAAGGAACCGGGGCATCAAAGATCATCCCAATAAGGAACCAGGGCATCAAAGATCATCCCATTAAGGGACAAGGGCATCAAAGATCATCCCATTAAGGGACCAGGGCATCAGAGATCATCCCATGAAAGGACCAGTGCATCAGAGATCATCCCATGAAGGGACCAGTGCATCAGAGATCATCCCATGAAGGGACCAGTGCATCAGAGATCATCCCATGAAGGGACCAGTGCAGAGATCATCCCATGAAGGGACCAGTGCAGAGATCATCCCATGAAGGGACCAGTGCAGAGATCATCCCATGAAGGGACCAGTGCAGAGATCATCCCATGAAGGGACAAGTGCATCAGAGATCATCCCATGAAGGGACCAGTGCATCAGAGATCATCCCCATGAAGGGACCAGTGCATCACAGCACTCAGATTAGAGGTATGCAAGATCATCCCATGAGGGGACCAGCGCACCAGAGATCATCCCATGAAAGAACGAGTGCATCAGAGATCATCCCATGAAGGGACCAGTGCATCACAGCACTCAGATTAGAGGTATGCAAGATCATCCCATGAAGGGACCAGGGCATCCAAGATCATCCCATGAAGGGACCAGTGCATCAAAGATCATCCCATGAAGGGACTAGTGCAGCACAGATCATCCCATGAAGGGACCAGTGCAGAGATCATCCCATGAAGGGACCAGTGCATCAAAGATCATCCCATGAAGGGAACAGTGCATCAGAGATCATCCCATGAAGGGAACAGTGCATCAGAGATCATTCCATGAAGGGAACAGTGCATCAGAGATCATCCCATGAAGGGATCAGGGCATCAAAGATCCTCCCATTAAGGGACCAGGGCATCAAAGATCCTCCAATTAAGGGACCAGGGCATCAAAGATCATCCCATGAAGGGACCAGTGCAGAGATCATCCCATGAAGGGACCAGTGCACCAGAGATCATCCCATGAAGGGACCAGTGCATCAAGGATCATCCCATGACGGGACCAGTGCACCAAGGATCATCCCATGACGGGACCAGTGCACCAAGGATCATCCCCTGAAGGGACCAGTGCACCAATGATCATTCCCTGAAGGGACCAGTGCACCAGAGATCATCCCATGAAGGAACCAGTGCATCAGAGATCATCCCATGAAGGAACCAGTGCATCAGAGATCATCCCATGAAGGGACCAGTGCAGAGATCTTCCCATGAAGCGACTAGTGCATCAGAGATCATCCCATGAAGGGACCAGGGCATCAGAGATCATCCCATGAAGGGACCAGTGCATCAAGGATCATCCCATGAAGGGACCAGTGCACCAAGGATCATCCCATATAGGGACCAGTGCACCAAGGATCATCCCATATAGGGACCAGTGCACCAATGATCATCCCATGAAGGGACCAGTGCAGAGATCATCCCCTGAAGGGACCAGTGCAGAGATCATCCCATGAAGGGACCAGTGCAGAGATCATCCCATGAAGGGACCAGTGCATCAGAGATCAACCCATAAAGGGCAAGTGCATCAGAGATCATCCCATGAAGGGACCAGGGCATCAAAGATCATCCCAAAAAGGAACCAGGGCATCAAAGATCATCCCAATAAGGAACCAGGGCATCAAAGATCATCCCATTAAGGGACCAGGGCATCAAAGATCATCCCATTAAGGGACCAGGGCATCAAAGATCATCCCATGAAAGGACCAGTGCATCAGAGATCATCCCATGAAGGGACCAGTGCATCAGAGATCATCCCATGAAGGGACCAGTGCATCAGAGATCATCCCATGAAGGGACCAGTGCATCAGAGATCATCACATGAAGGGACCAGTGCATCAGAGACCATCCCATGAAGGGACCAGTGCAGAGATCATCCCATGAAGGGACCAGTGCAGAGATCATCCCATTAAGGGACCAGTGCATCACAGCACTCAGATTAGAGGTATGCAAGATCATCCCATGAGGGGACCAGCGCACCAGAGATCATCCCATGAAGGGACCCGTGCATCAGAGATCATCCCATGAAGGGACCAGTGCATCACAGCACTCAGATTAGAGGTATGCAAGATCATCCCATGAAGGGACGAGTGCATCAAAGATCATCCCATGAAGGGACCAGTGCAGCACAGATCATCCCATGAAGGGACCAGTGCAGAGATCATCCAAATGAAGGGACCAGTGCATCAGAGATCATCCCATGAAGGGAACAGTGCATCAGAGATCATCCCATGAAGGGAACAGTGCATCAGAGATCATTCCATGAAGGGAACAGTGCATCAGAGATCATCCCATGAAGGCAACAGTGCATCAGAGATCATCCCATGAAGGGATCAGGGCATCAAAGATCATCCCATTAAGGGACCAGGGCATCAAAGATCATCCCATTAAGGGACCAGGGCATCAAAGATCATCCCATGAAGGGACCAGGGCATCAAAGATCATCCCATGACGGGACCAGTGCATCAGAGATCATGCCATGAAGGGACCAGTGCATCTCAGCACTCAGATTAGAGGTATGCAAGATCATCCCATGAAGGGACCAGTGCATCAGAGATCATCCCATGAAGGGACCAGTGCATCAGAGATCATCCCATGAAGGGACCAGTGCATCAGATCATCCCATGATCGGACCAAGGCATCAGATCATCCCATGATGGGACCAGGGCATCAGATCATCCCATGATGGGACCAGGGCATCAGATCATCCCATGATGGGACCAGGGCATCAGATCATCCCATGATGGGACCAGGGCATCAGATCATCCCATGATGGGACCAGGGCATCAGATCATCCCATGATGGGACCAGGGCATCAGATCATCCCATGATGGGACCAGGGCATCAGATCATCCCATGATGGGACCACTGCATCAGATCATCCCATGATGGGACCAGGGCATCTAAGATCATCCCATGAAGGGACCAGGGCATCTAAGATCATCCCATGAAGGGACCAGTGCATCAGGGATCATCCCATGAAGGGACCAGTGCATCGGGGATCATCCCATGAAGGGACCAGTGCATCAGGGATCCTCCCATGAAGGGACCAGTGTATCAGGGATCATCCCATGAAGGGACCAGTGCATCACAGCACTCAGATTAGAGGTATGCAAGATCATCCCATGAGGGGACCAGTGCAAAGATCATCCCATGAAGGGACCAGTGCAGAGATCATCCCATGAAGGGAACAGTGCATCAGAGATCATTCCATGAAGGGAACAGTGCATCAGAGATCATCCCATGAAGGGATCAGGGCATCAAAGATCATCCCATTAAGGGACCAGGGCATCAAAGATCATCCCATTAAGGGACCAGGGCATCAAAGATCATCCCATGAAGGGACCAGGGCATCAAAGATCATCCCATGACGGGACCAGTGCATCAGAGATCATCCCATGAAGGGACCAGTGCAGAGATCTTCCCATGAATGGACCAGTGCATCAGAGATCATCCCATGAAGGGACCAGGGCATCAGAGATCATCCCATGAAGGGACCAGTGCATCAAGGATCATCCCATGAAGGGACCAGTGCACCAAGGATCATCCCATATAGGGACCAGTGCAGAGATCATCCCATGAAGGGACCAGTGCATCAGATATCATCCCATGAAGGGACCAGTGCAGAGATCATCCCATGAAGGGACCAGCACATCAAAGATCATCCCATGAAGGAACCAGTAGATCAAAGATCATCCCATGAAGAGACCAGGGCATCAAAGATCATCCCATGAAGGGACCAGTGCACCAAACATCATCCCATGAAGGGACCAGTGCACCAAACATCATCCCATGAAGGGAACAGTGCACCAAACATCATCCCATGAAGGGAACAGTGCACCAAACATCATCCCATGAAGGGAAAAGTGCACAAGAGATCATCCCATGAAGGGACCAGGGCATCAGAGATCATCCCATGAAGGGACCAGGGCATCAGATCATCCCATGAAGGGACCAGTGCATCCGACCATCCCATGAAGGGACCAGTGCATCAGATCATCCCATGAAGGGACCAGTGTATCAGATCATCCCATGTAGGGACCAGTGCATCCGATCATCCCATGAAGGGACCAGTGCATCAGATCATCCCATCAAAGGACCAGTGCAGAGATAATCCCATGAAGGGACCAGTGCAGAGATAATCCCATGAAGGGAACAGGGCATCAAAGATCATCCCATGAAGGGACCAGGGCATCAAAGATCATCCCATGAAGGGACCAGTGCATCAGAGATCATCCACTGAAGGGACCAGTGCATCAGAGATCATCCCATGAAGGGACCAGTGCATCAGAGATCATCCCATTAAGGGACCAGGGCATCCGAGATCATCCCTTTAAGGGACCAGGGCATCCGAGATCATCCCTTTAAGGGACCAGGGCATCAAAGATCATCCCATGAAGGGACCAGGGCATCAAAGATCATGCCATGAAGGGATCAGGGCATCAAAGATCATGCCATGAAGGGATCAGGGCATCAAAGATCATGCCATGAAGGGATCAGGGCATCGACAATCAACCCATGAAGGGACCAGGGCATCAAAGATCAACCCATGAAGGGACCAGGGCATCAAAGATCAACCCATGAAGGGACCAGGGCATCAAAGATCAACCCATGAAGGGACCAGGGCATCAAAGATCAACCCATGAAGGGACCAGGGCATCAAAGATCAACCCATGAAGGGACCAGGGCATCAAAGATCATCCCATGAAGGGACCAGTGCATCAGAGATCATCCCATGAAGGGACCAGTGCATCAAAGATCATCCCATGAAGGGACCAGTGCATCAGAGATCATCCCATGAAGGGCAAGTGCATCAGAGATCATCCCATGAAGGGACCAGGGCATCAAAGATCATCCCAATAAGGAACCAGGGCATCAAAGATCATCCCAATAAGGAACCAGGGCATCAAAGATCATCTCAAGAAGGAACCAGGGCATCAAAGATCATCCCATTAAGGGACCAGGGCATCAACGATCATCCCATTAAGGGACCAGGGCATCAAAGATCATCCCATGAAAGGACCAGCGCATCAGAGATCATCCCATGAAGGGACCAGTGCAGAGATTGTCGTACTTTAATATTCGGGACCGCGTAGGGGACAGGGCCCTACCCCTGTCTATCTTGGTATTAGCGAACCGCAAATGGTAAATGCGGCATGTACGAGTGCTTTATATATCGTTCTAGCTATGAATGCACTGTGTACACGTTATTCTGCTCCACTACGCGGGTTCCATTTTGGAAGCAGTGGCCATCTTGTCATTGCCCTCACATAGGCTATAATGGAGTAAATACGGGCCTCACAGTACATGGGCTTTCCCTCTGACTTCTCTGTGACCTGGGCAGCTGGCTCTGCTGCCCCGGGTCAAACCGGTCTCACGAGCTCCCCTTCCTCCGTCCACCTGTGATTAGCATCAGGGCTTGACCCGTCATAAAACCCTTTCATTCTACACAATCCCCCGGCTAATCTCTTCCACACCTGCTTGTTCCTGCTTTATGACTTGTTTCCCAAAACAGGAGATGCTCATGTTTATTGGGGGGTCTATTTACATCAAACGTGGGATCTGAACCTTACTGTGTAAATCATTGTGGGCTGGCCGAACTGGAATGTGGGATGGTCATCATGACTCTGCTTTTTCGTTTGTAATGTATACTTATAATGGCCATATCGTAAACCAAGGAATGTGTGCCTGGAGCATGATATTTTGTACTTAAGGAGAAGTCCGCTCCTATGATTTTCAGCAGTCTCCTGAGAACATACACGCTGTTGTACTTCTAGGATACCTGTCATTGGTCTGCAGCCAATAAACGAATCTTTGACTTCACCCAGAAGACTCTGTGTTTCTGTAGGTCCGGAACAGGGTGAACCCAGAAGTCATAGGGTGTGTGCCCCTGCACCGCTGGGTCTAAATTACCCAGTACTTCAGTTTGGCGCCCAACGTGGGGCGATTTCAGCGGTACCAGTCCAAGCCAGAGGTTCGTGAGGAGCTTCGTGTGGAAATTCCGGAGGAAGGCCGCCACTTCATCGACCCCTGCATGTCGACGTGGTCCGAAAGTCTTTTCTGCGAGGTTCTCCGCGTCCCGACGGCTACGAAGGACTGCTGCCCTGATTAATCGACCTGTTTTGGACCCTTGACGAGTTTTGAGAGAGCGAAACAATCGAGAGAGTCTTCTGGTGACGCCATCGATCAGCAATATTCAGTTAAGTATAAGTGGAGCGTCTCCTATTTGTTTTTGGTATCCTCCGGGATCGTTTGACTTGGTAATTTGGTACTTTGGAGTTTGCAAACGCCAAAACCAGAGGACTCGTGTATTCACGAGAATATCGTAATCGATAATCCTTTGACGTTTGGATCTAGACTAGTGAGCAAAGATGCCTGGTTCTGGACTATTTGGTAGATTATTCTGTTTGGGTTGTGGAAAGGATTTCCAGCTAGAGGAATCATGTCCGGTTCCTCCGGTTGGAACTCCAACTTATGAGCTCTATGTAAAACATGGCGTAGGCCCCATTGCATATAACGAAGTGTGGATCCACTACACCAGGAAAGATGGTGTTTTAAAATGGCCCCAAAATGGTAGTTTTGATACCGATATTTTAGATAATTTGGAAATTAAATTGTTTAAGAAGAAAGCCCGGCCGGCGATGTTTGACTCTTTCCGCTTATGGCGAAAGGAAGCCAAACAGAAGGAAATTAAGTTAGCGAAAAAGAATAAGAGAGAGAGAGGTATGTCAGTAATGCAAGCAGCTGTACAATTTAAAGACAATGAAGAGGAGCAAATGAATGAGCAATTGCACAGGCAGCGTAAGTTAGGGATTGACAAATGTTACCCAGCTTTGCCACATTCTAAGCAGAATGAGTTAGAAGAAAAGGAGAAAGATCCCCTGATGTCACATTTGTTGAGTTCGCCACCCCCGTATGCTCAAACTGCCACGGCGCCTCCCCAGCTTGTAAATATGCCGCCTCCAGTGCATATACTGCAAGCCTTGCCGCAACCGCCAGTTGCTTTGCAGCCAGTTCCTATTCCTGTAGCGCAGCCCTCTCAAGCGCCGCCAGTTGTGCTTCCCACTGCCCCCGCACTTCCTGCGACTTTGCCTAATCCAGTAACTGCCTCCCCTAGCACTCTTCCTTCCACCACTCCAGTACCTGTCTCTACATCCTCTTTTCTTCCCTCTGTTTTTCCCCCTGTTCTCGCCTCAGCTTCTCCTTCAGCGCGACAACGCTTAGCTAATGTGGTTACTACATTAATGTCTCCTCTCTTTGAGTCATCTGGTGCGACTCCTGGTTTACAGCGTAAGCAGTTGCGCAGCCAATTGCCTAACCCCGATGAGAAAAAGGTAATAGATAACATGGCGCGTAGATGGATCGTTTTTCCTTCACTGTATGATGTGGAATCAGTTGTCAACATTTTCCATCAATGGGATGCCCCGAAACAGAGATATGTGTTTGAGAAAATGTGCGAAATTCTCTGTGAAGAATTGGAGGATAGTGGTAAAAATTCGAACCCGCAGGAATTGTGTAGAGTGAGGTTCGATTTTGGAACTGGTATAATTGTGGACCGCGAAGTAGATAAAGCAGTTGCGGTTGTATTGTCCTTTAGGAATGACGATTGCCAACAGTCATTGTTTGAACAAGAGGTCCTTGTGGGGAAAAAGGCAAAAGCGCGCCAATACCCTATGAGAGAAGTTCCCCGGTATGGAAGGAAGCGGTTGCAGCTGTCGGTGGTAACCCCGCTGTGGCAGCGCATTTCCAGCGTGTTTGGGTGCATGTTCCATGGAAGCGCTCTGAGGTGTTAGCGCTTAAGCAGTCCTTGCCTGATCCCCGTAAAAACCCAGCAGGTTATTATAAAGAGTTGTCACAGACGGCAGGGTCATGCATTATGAATCTGGCCGACATAGACATGTTGTTTGGTAATGTTGTTCCACAGCCTCTATGGGGATCAATTCGTAATGTAGATCACAATGCAGAACTAGGGGATACATGGGCTAACATTGTTGCTGCTGATGCTAGACAAACTGGTGGTGCGAAACCAGAACCTTTAGTAGCTGAACTGCCTGGTAGAATCATCACGTATATGAAGACAATAATGCCTGCGATGCGCGTAAATTGGGACAAGTTATCTGCATGCAAGCAGAAGAAAGATGAGACAGTGTCAGACTTCTTTACTAGGTTTGAAGAAACGTTTATTGATCACAGTGGGCAAGATATGAGTACTGAGGGTGGCCAACGGCTGTTTGTGGATAAGTTTGTGCAGAATTTACTTCCTGACCTGTGTAAAAAGTTAAAAGATTCAGAAAGTTCTTGGGCTGTTTCTTCTTCAGCGCAAATACTGGCTACTGCACAGTATTATGAAAACAGAGATAAGGACGAGAAAGATAGAACAGAAAAGAAAACGAAAGAACTGAAGACAAAGGTCCTTTTACAGCAGGCCTATCCGCCACGTGGAGGTCAGAATAATTATAGGCAACCCCAAGGTGTCTATCACCAACCCCAACAGTTTCAGAACAATCAGCAAATGAATGGGTATTACCAACCACGTGTCCCTGTAGGTCCCAACCAATGTTCATACTGTAAAGAGGAAGGTCATTTTAAATACAGTTGCCCTAAATTAATGCAGCGGAACGGTAATGCGTATGGCGCAAGAGGAAGGGGTGGTCAGCAAGCTCCTAGAGGCAGAGGGCGTGGAAGTGTTCCCCAGAACGCGCGTCCTCTGCCGCCTCAAAATACCATCAATAGCTTTGATCAGCAAGCTAACGCGATTAGTAATACGGCCCAGTCTTATAATAATGATTATTATGCAGAGGACGGTGATGCAGAGAATAATGATTACTAGGACTGCCGTAGACAAAGAGAGGGAGTTGTTTCAGTGCCAGTGGATCAGAGTGGACCGTATGTTGAGGTGACTACAGCAAATGTAACGGAGCCTTTTCTGCTAGACACTGGTGCTGCAAAGAGTTCAATCATGCATTCAAAACTCCCTGGCGCACCTTTGTCTGGCGATATAAATGTTTCAGTAGGTTTTTCTGGCGCCCCGGTTAGGAACCCGATTTCCAGTCCCATGTCACTTTCTGTTGGACCTTGCGAGCTGAAAGCACCCCTGATCCTGACAACAGGTTGTGGTGAGAATTTGCTAGGATTAGATTTGTTGAAAAGATTACACGCTACACTGTATTGTTCTCCTTCAGGAGTACAACTTACATTAGGCAAGAAAGTGGTTTCCCCAATGTATTTGTCTAAAAACACGATGCCACCTGAATTGTCTTCCCTTCCGGATGCCCTTTGGGCTACTGGTCCCAATGATGTGGGCCTCTTGGAGATACCGCCATATGTGGTGACTCTAAAGGCTAATGTCAGACTGCCACGTATTCCCCAGTACAAGATCTCTAATGAAGGGCAGAAAGCATTGTTAGACATTGTCAGCGACTTGATTAATAAGGGTGTGATCGAAGAGACAAGAGGCAACGTTTGCAATAGTCCGATTTTACCTGTCTTAAAACGAACGGACCCTTCACAGCCACCTGTTTACAGATTTGTGATTGATCTTAGAGAGGTTAATAAGATTGTTGTGCCACAGTTTCCGGTTGTCCCCGATATCACTGCCTTGTTAACGATGATTCCAGCCTCTGCTGCATGGTTTTCGGTGATCGATTTAAAGAATGCTTTCTTTAGTATCCCAATTGCAGAAAAGAGCAGAGATATTTTTGGTTTTAGTCTGGGAGGCCGAAGCTTCCGCTTCAAACGCGCTCCCCAGGGCTACTGTGAGAGTCCATCCATATACAGTCAAGCTTTGAAAGCGCAGCTTGATGCACTTGTTTTACCTAGTGGCGCTATCCTGATTCAGTACGTGGACGATTTACTGATCGCTGCGGATACTGAGAAGATCTGCAAAGAAGCCACATTATCACTGTTGCGCCATTTATCCGCTTTCCATCACAAAGTGTCTCTCTCTAAGCTGCAATATTGTCGACAAGAAGTGACCTACTTAGGTCATCTCTTATCGAAGGAGGGAAGGAAACTGACCCCAGAAAGAATTCAAGCCATTGCACAGTTGAGTGTGCCAAAGACACAGAGAGAAGTGCGTGCTTTCTTGGGCATCACTTCATACTGTAGGCATTGGATCCCTAGTTTTTCTTTACTGGCAAAACCTTTGTTAGCCTTAACATGCAAAGACACACCGAATCCTATCCCATGGTCTGAAGAGTGCCAGAAAAATTTTGTGGAACTGCGTAATGCATTATGTTCAGCACCTGTGTTGGGTACTCCTGACTACAGCAAACCTTTTACATTGTATGTTCACGAGAAAGATGGATGTGCGTTGTCAGTGTTAACACAGCCTTTTGGCGACAGACCGCGCCCATGCGCATATTTTTCATCTACCTTGGACCCTGTAGCGAGGGCATTGCCAAGCTGTCTGAGAGCGACAGCTGCTGCAGCGATGTCTATCCGACAATCTGCTGGTTTGGTAATGGACAACACATTGATTGTCATGGTTCCACATGCTGTAGACACATTATTAAATAGAACTAAGACACAACACTTGACTAGTGCACGATTATCGGGCTACGAGCTTACACTGTTAGCTAATCACATACACATAAAAAGATGCAATACGCTGAATCCAGCCACATTGTTGCCAATTCCAGCAGACTCAGATGAGATTGAGCAACATGACTGTCTGTTCAGAACAGAAGAAGAGACGAAAGGGAGAGTAGATCTAAAAGATACTCCCCTGACTGAGTGTGATGGCACTTTATGGGTAGATGGGTCATGTTTCAAGCTCCCTAATGGTGACACGACTGCTGCCTATGCTATCACGACTTTGCACACGGTCGTGGAAACTGCACGTGTGCCACATAATTCGGCCCAAGCAGCAGAATTAATCGCCCTCACGAGAGCATGTGTGTTGTCCGAAGGAATGAGAGTGAACATATACACAGATAGCCAGTACGCCTTTGGCGTGGCTCATAATTTTGGGCGTTTGTGGAAAGAGCGTGGGTTCCTGACGTCACATGGAGCTAAAATTCAGAATGGCAAGCTGGTGAATGATCTCCTTGAGTCACTGACCCTACCGTTGCAAGTTGCGATCATGAAATGCAGTGCGCACAGGAAAGTCACAGATGATGTTGGACGTGGGAATGCGTTTGCTGATGAGACCGCGAAAGAAACAGCACAGAATGTGAAGACTAGAATGTATGTTGCAGGCCCCGCAAGATGGGTTGATGATGTGGGAATGTGTGAGAACACAATAGAGAGTGTGAAGTCGCTTCAAGCTGAAGCCACAGAGGAAGAGTTAAGCAAGTGGAGAGAAAGTATGGGTAAGTTGGATGAGAATGGTTGTTGGATTGATCTGACAGAACATAAGCGATGGTTATTGCCTGATGCATATGTGCTTCCAGTGGTTACTATGGCACATGGAATGGCACATATCAGTACGAAAGGTATATGCAAGTTGTTAGCCCCAGTATGGCAGAATGCTGGGATTCTCAAGTGTGCAGAGAATGTGGTCAAGAATTGCATAGTATGCTTGAAGTACAACCCTGGTAGGGGAACCCCAACTCCGGCTGGTCACTTTGCACCCCCATCATGTCCATTTGAAGTTTTGCAGCTGGACTTTATTCACATGGAAAGATGCAACAACCTGAAATATGTACTGGTGGTTGTTTGTGCTTTCTCAAAATGGATAGAGGCTTATCCTCTGAAAGATAACACTGCCCTATCCACAGCCAAAGCCCTTGTGAAGGAATTCTTCCCTAGGTTTGGGATGCCAAGAATGGTGTGGTGTGATAACGGAAGTGAGTTTGTGGGTAAAGTGATGAAGAATGTATGTGAAGGGCTAGGGATAAAGCAGAAGTTCCATGCTGCAAATCACCCCCAATCAGCTGGATTAGTAGAACGCTACAATGGAGCCTTAAAGCTCAAGCTGGCTAAAATCCAGGCGAGCACCGGTCTTAAATGGCCTGACGCTCTGCCTCTAGCACTCCTGTCCACCAGAATGACCATACACTCACGAGTGGGACTTAGCCCTGATGAGGTCGTCTTTGGCCGCCCGGCTAATGTATGGGGCGTGCCAAGACCGGCGAAATTTAGCGAAATAGAACATCCAGTACTGCTCGATTACCTGTATGATTTGACTGTTAAACTGCGTGTTTTGCACCAACAGGTACATGATACTCTTCCCCAAGCCTCTGAACCTCCTGGACACCCTATCAACCCTGGTACGTGGGTGCTAGTCCGAAATTTCCAGCGCAAGAGCAACGACGAGCCTCGCTGGATCGGCCCTCATCTTGTTCTTCTTTCGACAAGATCAGCAGTGCGAGTGAAAGGGAAGAAGCACTGGATTCATGGTACCCACTGCAAAGTAGTCCCCTTGCCTCTGCCATATGACTAGTGGGTCAAGGAGGGTATCGCCGACTCAGAGACAGACATTGTACCTCGCTTTGTACCATTCAGTGACGCACGCTTAAGAGGCACAGTTTCAGACCAAGAGAGTGACAATTTTCTGCAGGAAGCTGTGCCACCATCAAGTCGACTGGACACCACTGAGCCTGAACTTTTGTTTCAAGACCAAACAGCACCTGGCCGTCTCCGCTATAATTTGAGACCTAGGCCCATGGACAAATAAAGATTTCCTCACTATTTTCCTTTTGACATTTTTGCTCTCCCATCTGAAGGACTTTCTTGATTTTTGTTTTTTGAACCACCATCCGGGTTCTGCCGCAGGGTCGCGGTGCCAAGACTTTGGGGTACAGGCCGAAGACGCTAGGTCGACGGTTCTGGTTGGTCTAGGGCGTTTTCCCTGGACTGACAGGCGTGCCCCTCAGCAGAAGAAACTCATCCACCGCGAGCGGCCCGAGTAGAGGATGGAGTTTTTTAAGATGGAGAGACCGATTGAGGAAATGAACTCTAACGCAAGGATGTGTAGAATTGTAAAAAGTAAATGTTTTGTCTTTTTGTGCCTTTTTATACTGTGTAGTATCATAATGTTTATTGTAGGATTTGTGTTCTTCTCCGCTCAAAAGCCCATTGCACCCACTCAACAGCCTATACCTCTTTCTACTGCCTCCTCTCACTCTTTTCACCCTTTGCCTGAGCACGAACAGACCAGACGATCAGAGTTTGTAAATAACTCATTTATCCAGCTCTTGCACCAGTAATGAATACGACCAATTGCTGGGTGTGTGGGTTAATGCCACATACCATTAACAAAGGTATTCCCTACCTGGTGCTGCCGTACAGTTACAATGGATCGTCATGGGCATTCCAAACCATGTTTCTCTATGCTCTAGATACATACTCCCCTCGCCAACCGCGTTCCATCAGACCTATCACCAATAATAAGGCTTTGATGAAAGGAGTTGCCGATATGAGTAGGGATATCAATGCATACTCATCTATTCCCAAAGAAGAGTTGAGACCTTATGTAGGATGGAACGCGACGGGGTATAGTATTAGTCTGGGTGAAAGACAGCGAAAAATCTCATCTCCAATCTGGGTCGTACCCCACATGGGTCGGTTCTGCTTACAGGGTAATGGTCAGAATCCTAGAGCTCAACTGGGAAGAAGTAACTGTACTGAAACGTACACCTTCCCGTCACAGTTTTCCCCTGCGTTTTTGGCTGCCAAGGGCACATATTTCATCTGTCATGACCGAGCATATACATGGCTGCCCCCTGATTTCTCGGGCACATGTTATATTGCGAACTTGCTACCGCCGACATTTACTGCTGCCTCTGACTATCACAAGACCAGAGTTGTGAGAGGTGTGATTAGTAAGGAGGACACTGCCGGTCAGGAAGCAGGAGACTTCTTCTTGGGTTTCCTGCCGTTTTGGGGACCTATGGTCAATAGTAGGAACCTGAGACAGCTGACACGTGTGGTTGAATCCACTGTCAATGTAACGGCTGGTGCCCTTAGTAATCTGACAGCTGAGCTCCAAGCGGATCGCCTTATGACTCTGCAGAACCGCATGGTTCTAGACGTTATTCTTGCAGACCGCGGTGGGGTATGCAAGGTCATCCAATCCAGTTGCTGCATTTTCATACCAGATAATGCTCCAACAGTGTATCAAGCCATCTCCAAACTCCATAAAATATCTGAAGCCATACACGTGGATAAGGGAGATTGGTCACTGGTGGGGTGGTTCTGGGAATTGATATCTGCCTGGGGTTGGAAAGTTCTGATGGTCATTGGAATGATCTTAGCCATTCTTTTCCTGTTCTGTCTGTGTATACAGTGTGCTCCCGCGATATGTGGTCTCTGTACTACCTTATGTGTAAGGAAACCTGTATCGAGGGACGAGCTAAGTAGTAGGATGATGCTACAGCAACATCTCCATGACTTCGTGAACATTGACCTAGACTCGGATTAAGATGAGTATAGTGATTGCCTATGTAAGGACAAAAGGAGGGTCTGTCGTACTTTAATATTCGGGACTGCGTAGGGGACAGGGCCCTACCCCTGTCTATCTTGGTATTAGCGAACCGCAAATGGTAAATGCGGCATGTACGAGTGCTTTATATATCGTTCTAGCTATGAATGCACTGTGTACACGTTATTCTGCTCCACTACGCGGGTTCCATTTTGGAAGCAGTGGCCATCTTGTCATTGCCCTCACATAGGCTATAATGGAGTAAATACGGGCCTCACAGTACATGGGCTTTCCCTCTGACTTCTCTGTGACCTGGGCAGCTGGCTCTGCTGCCCCGGGTCAAACCGGTCTCACGAGCTCCCCTTCCTCCGTCCACCTGAGATTAGCATCAGGGCTTGACCCGTCATAAAACCCTTTCATTCTACACAATCCCCCGGCTAATCTCTTCCACACCTGCTTGTTCCTGCTTTATGACTTGTTTCCCAAAACAGGAGATGCTCATGTTTATTGGGGGGTCTATTTACATCAAACGTGGGATCTGAACCTTACTGTGTAAATCATTGTGGGCTGGCCGAACTGGAATGTGGGATGGTCATCATGACTCTGCTTTTTCGTTTGTAATTTATACTTATAATGGCCATATCGTAAACCAAGGAATGTGTGTCTGGAGCATGATATTTTGTACTTAAGGAGAAGTCCGTTCCTATGATTTTCAGCAGTCTCCTGAGAACATACACGCTGTTGTACTTCTAGGATACCTGTCATTGGTCTGCAGCCAATAAACGAATCTTTGACTTCACCCAGAAGACTCTGTGTTTCTGTAGGTCCGGAACAGGGTGAACCCAGAAGTCATAGGGTGTGTGCCCCTGCACCGCTGGGTCTAAATTACCCAGTACTTCAAGATCATCCCATGAAGGGACCAGTGCAGAGATCATCCCATGAAGGGACCAGTGCAGAGATCATCCCATGAAGGGACCAGTGCTTCATGGACCAGTGCATCAGAGATCATCCCATGAAGGGACCAGTGCATCAGAGATCAACCCATGAAGGGACCAGTGCATCACAGCACTCAGATTAGAGGCATGCAAGATCATCCCATGAGGGGACCAGTGCACCAGAGATCATCCCAAGAAGGGACCAGTGCATCAGAGATCATCCCATGAAGGGACCAGTGCATCAGAGATCATCCCATGAAGGGACCAGTGCATCAAGGATCATCCCATGAAGGGACCAGTGCACCAAGGATCATCCCATATAGGGACCAGTGCACCAAGGATCATCCCATATAGGGACCAGTGCACCAATGATCATCCCATGAAGGGACCAGTGCAGAGATCATCCCCTGAAGGGACCAGTGCAGAGATCATCCCATGAAGGGACCAGTGCAGAGATCATCCCATGAAGGGACCAGTGCATCAGAGATCAACCCATAAAGGGCAAGTGCATCAGAGATCATCCCATGAAGGGACCAGGGCATCAAAGATCATCCCAAAAAGGAACCAGGGCATCAAAGATCATCCCAATAAGGAACCAGGGCATCAAAGATCATCCCATTAAGGGACCAGGGCATCAAAGATCATCCCATTAAGGGACCAGGGCATCAAAGATCATCCCATGAAAGGACCAGTGCATCAGAGATCATCCCATGAAGGGACCAGTGCATCAAGGATCATCCCATGAAGGGACCAGTGCACCAAGGATCATCCCATATAGGGACCAGTGCACCAAGGATCATCCCATATAGGGACCAGTGCACCAATGATCATCCCATGAAGGGACCAGTGCAGAGATCATCCCCTGAAGGGACCAGTGCAGAGATCATCCCATGAAGGGACCAGTGCAGAGATCATCCCATGAAGGGACCAGTGCATCAGAGATCAACCCATAAAGGGCAAGTGCATCAGAGATCATCCCATGAAGGGACCAGGGCATCAAAGATCATCCCAAAAAGGAACCAGGGCATCAAAGATCATCCCAATAAGGAACCAGGGCATCAAAGATCATCCCATTAAGGGACCAGGGCATCAAAGATCATCCCATTAAGGGACCAGGGCATCAAAGATCATCCCATGAAAGGACCAGTGCATCAGAGATCATCCCATGAAGGGACCAGTGCATCAGAGATCATCCCATGAAGGGACCAGTGCATCAGAGATCATCCCATGAAGGGACCGGTGCATCAGAGCTCTCAGATTAAAGGTATGCAAGATCATCCCATGAAGGGACCAGTGCATCAGAGATCATCCCATGAAGGGACCAGTGCATCAGAGATCAACCCATGAAGGGACCAGTACATCAGAGATCACCCCACGAAGGGACCAGTGCATCAGAGATCACCCCACGAAGGGACCAGTGCATCAGAGATCATCCCATGAAGGGACCAGTGCATCAGAGATCAACCCATTAAGGGACCAGGGCATCAAAGATCATCCCATGAAGGGACCAGGGCATCAAAGATCATCCCATGAAGGGACCAGGGCATCAAAGATCATCCCATGAAGGGACCAGTGCAGCAGAGATCATCCCATGAAGGGACCAGTGCAGAGATCATCCCATGAAGGGACCAGTGCAGAGATCATCCCATGAAGGGACCAGTGCAGAGATCATCCCATGAAGGGACCAGTGCAGAGATCATCCCATGAAGGGACCAGTGCATCAGAGATCATCCCATGAAGGGACCAGTGCATCACAGCACTCAGATTAGAGGTATGCAAGATCATCCCATGAGGGGACCAGTGCACCAGAGATCATCCCAAAAAGGGAGCAGTGCATAAGAGATCATCCCATGAAGGGACCAGTGCATCAGAGATCATCCCATGAAGGGACCAGTGCATCAGAGATCATCCCATGAAGGAACCAGTGAAGCACAGATCATCCCATGAAGGGACCAGTGCAGAGATCATCCCATGAAGGGACCAGTGCATCAGAGATCATCCCATGAAGGGACCAGTGCATCAGAGATCATCCCATGAAGGGACCAGTGCATCAGAGATCATCCCATGAAGGGACCAGTGCATCAGAGCTCTCAGATTAGAGGTATGCAAGATCATCCCATGAAGGGACCAGTGCATCAGAGATCATCCCATGAAGGGACCAGTGCATCAGAGATCAACCCATGAAGGGACCAGTGCATCAGAGATCACCCCATGAAGGGACCAGTGCATCAGAGATCACCCCATGAAGGGACCAGTGCATCACAGCACTCCGATTAGAGCTATGCAAGATCATTCCATGAAGGGACCAGTGCATCAGAGATCTACCCATGAAGGGACCAGTGCACCAAAGATCATCCCATGAAGGGACCAGTGCATCAGATCATCTCATGAAGGGACCAGTGCATCACAGCACTCAGATTAGAGGTATGCAAGATAATCCCATGAAGGGACCAGTGCATCAAAGATCATCCCATGAAGGGACCAGTGCATCAAAGATCATCCAATGAAGGGACCAGTGCATCAGAGATCATCCCATGAAGGGCAAGTGCATCAGAGATCATCCCAAAAAGGAACCGGGGCATCAAAGATCATCCCAATAAGGAACCAGGGCATCAAAGATCATCCCATTAAGGGACAAGGGCATCAAAGATCATCCCATTAAGGGACAAGGGCATCAAAGATCATCCCATTAAGGGACCAGGGCATCAGAGATCATCCCATGAAAGGACCAGTGCATCAGAGATCATCCCATGAAGGGACCAGTGCATCAGAGATCATCCCATGGAGGGACCAGTGCATCAGAGATCATCCCATGAAGGGACCAGTGCAGAGATCATCCCATGAAGGGACCAGTGCAGAGATCATCCCATGAAGGGACCAGTGCAGAGATCATCCCATGAAGGGACCAGTGCATCAGAGATCATCCCATGAAGGGACCAGTGCATCAGAGATCATCCCCATGAAGGGACCAGTGCATCACAGCACTCAGATTAGAGGTATGCAAGATCATCCCATGAGGGGACCAGCGCACCAGAGATCATCCCATGAAAGAACGAGTGCATCAGAGATCATCCCATGAAGGGACCAGTGCATCACAGCACTCAGATTAGAGGTATGCAAGATCATCCCATGAAGGGACCAGGGCATCCAAGATCATCCCATGAAGGGACCAGTGCATCAAAGATCATCCCATGAAGGGACTAGTGCAGCACAGATCATCCCATGAAGGGACCAGTGCAGAGATCATCCCATGAAGGGACCAGTGCATCAAAGATCATCCCATGAAGGGAACAGTGCATCAGAGATCATCCCATGAAGGGAACAGTGCATCAGAGATCATTCCATGAAGGGAACAGTGCATCAGAGATCATCCCATGAAGGGATCAGGGCATCAAAGATCCTCCCATTAAGGGACCAGGGCATCAAAGATCCTCCCATTAAGGGACCAGGGCATCAAAGATCATCCCATGAAGGGACCAGTGCAGAGATCATCCCATGAAGGGACCAGTGCACCAGAGATCATCCCATGAAGGGACCAGTGCATCAAGGATCATCCCATGACGGGACCAGTGCACCAAGGATCATCCCATGACGGGACCAGTGCACCAAGGATCATCCCCTGAAGGGACCAGTGCACCAATGATCATTCCCTGAAGGGACCAGTGCACCAAAGATCATCCCATGAAGGAACCAGTGCACCAGAGATCATCCCATGAAGGAACCAGTGCATCAGAGATCATCCCATGAAGGAACCAGTGCATCAGAGATCATCCCATGAAGGGACCAGTGCAGAGATCTTCCCATGAAGCGACTAGTGCATCAGAGATCATCCCATGAAGGGACCAGGGCATCAGAGATCATCCCATGAAGGGACCAGTGCATCAAGGATCATCCCATGAAGGGACCAGTGCACCAAGGATCATCCCATATAGGGACCAGTGCACCAAGGATCATCCCATATAGGGACCAGTGCACCAATGATCATCCCATGAAGGGACCAGTGCAGAGATCATCCCCTGAAGGGACCAGTGCAGAGATCATCCCATGAAGGGACCAGTGCAGAGATCATCCCATGAAGGGACCAGTGCATCAGAGATCAACCCATAAAGGGCAAGTGCATCAGAGATCATCCCATGAAGGGACCAGGGCATCAAAGATCATCCCAAAAAGGAACCAGGGCATCAAAGATCATCCCAATAAGGAACCAGGGCATCAAAGATCATCCCATTAAGGGACCAGGGCATCAAAGATCATCCCATTAAGGGACCAGGGCATCAAAGATCATCCCATGAAAGGACCAGTGCATCAGAGATCATCCCATGAAGGGACCAGTGCATCAGAGATCATCCCATGAAGGGACCAGTGCATCAGAGATCATCCCATGAAGGGACCAGTGCATCAGAGATCATCACATGAAGGGACCAGTGCATCAGAGACCATCCCATGAAGGGACCAGTGCAGAGATCATCCCATGAAGGGACCAGTGCAGAGATCATCCCATGAAGGGACCAGTGCATCACAGCACTCAGATTAGAGGTATGCAAGATCATCCCATGAGGGGACCAGCGCACCAGAGATCATCCCATGAAGGGACCCGTGCATCAGAGATCATCCCATGAAGGGACCAGTGCATCACAGCACTCAGATTAGAGGTATGCAAGATCATCCCATGAAGGGACCAGTGCATCAAAGATCATCCCATGAAGGGACCAGTGCAGCACAGATCATCCCATGAAGGGACCAGTGCAGAGATCATCCAAATGAAGGGACCAGTGCATCAGAGATCATCCCATGAAGGGAACAGTGCATCAGAGATCATCCCATGAAGGGAACAGTGCATCAGAGATCATTCCATGAAGGGAACAGTGCATCAGAGATCATCCCATGAAGGGAACAGTGCATCAGAGATCATCCCATGAAGGGATCAGGGCATCAAAGATCATCCCATTAAGGGACCAGGGCATCAAAGATCATCCCATGAAGGGACCAGGGCATCAAAGATCATCCCATGACGGGACCAGTGCATCAGAGATCATGCCATGAAGGGACCAGTGCATCTCAGCACTCAGATTAGAGGTATGCAAGATCATCCCATGAAGGGACCAGTGCATCAGAGATCATCCCATGAAGGGACCAGTGCATCAGAGATCATCCCATGAAGGGACCAGTGCATCAGATCATCCCATGATCGGACCAGGGCATCAGATCATCCCATGATGGGACCAGGGCATCAGATCATCCCATGATGGGACCAGGGCATCAGATCATCCCATGATGGGACCAGGGCATCAGATCATCCCATGATGGGACCAGGGCATCAGATCATCCCATGATGGGACCAGGGCATCAGATCATCCCATGATGGGACCAGGGCATCAGATCATCCCATGATGGGACCAGGGCATCAGATCATCCCATGATGGGACCAGGGCATCAGATCATCCCATGATGGGACCACTGCATCAGATCATCCCATGATGGGACCAGGGCATCTAAGATCATCCCATGAAGGGACCAGGGCATCTAAGATCATCCCATGAAGGGACCAGGGCATCTAAGATCATCCCATGAAGGGACCAGTGCATCAGGGATCATCCCATGAAGGGACCAGTGCATCGGGGATCATCCCATGAAGGGACCAGTGCATCAGGGATCCTCCCATGAAGGGACCAGTGCATCAGGGATAATCCCATGAAGGGACCAGTGCATCAGGGATAATCCCATGAAGGGACCAGTGCATCACAGCACTCAGATTAGAGGTATGCAAGATCATCCCATGAGGGGACCAGTGCAAAGATCATCCCATGAAGGGACCAGTGCAGAGATCATCCCATGAAGGGACCAGTGCATCAGAGATCATCCCATGAAGGGACCAGTGCATCAGAGATCATCCCATGAAGGGACCAGTGCATCAAGGATCATCCCATGACGGGACCAGTGCACCAATGATCATCCCATGAAGGGACCAGTGCACCAATGATCATCCCCTGAAGGGACCAGGGCATCTAAGATCATCCCATGAAGGGACCAGGGCATCTAAGATCATCCCATGAAGGGACCAGTGCATCAGGGATCATCCCATGAAGGGACCAGTGCATCGGGGATCATCCCATGAAGGGACCAGTGCATCAGGGATCCTCCCATGAAGGGACCAGTGTATCAGGGATCATCCCATGAAGGGACCAGTGCATCACAGCACTCAGATTAGAGGTATGCAAGATCATCCCATGAGGGGACCAGTGCAAAGATCATCCCATGAAGGGACCAGTGCAGAGATCATCCCATGAAGGGACCAGTGCATCAGAGATCATCCCATGAAGGGACCAGTGCATCAGAGATCATCCCATGAAGGGACCAGTGCATCAAGGATCATCCCATGACGAGACTGTTGGACTTGGCCCTTCTGGCAGGTTCACCCCTGGACTTTTTGGCTTTTTATTGGTGACTTGGTATGGTGATTGTTTGGTCTCTGCGCACTTTCCCTGGGTCCCAGGGTAAAGTGCGTGCGTGCTCTGAGTGCATGTGGTGAGATAGGCCTGCCCTCCCATAGGAATGCATGGGGAATGTATGTGTCCCTAGTAGTTCCTGATGCGTGGGGTGGGCAGGCCTGAGTTTGGTATGTGCGGACTCGTGGGAGTGAATGCTGCGCGATGATGTGTGCGGCGTGCATGTACCTAGTGTGGAAGTGCCACTTCTAGAAGTGGGCACTTCTGTGTGCAGTGTGTCTGTCGCGTGATTGGCTGGTCGTGTCATGTGACGGGCTAGGGATTCCCCAGTGTCAGGATGAGTCACCCAGTGGTGAATGGGGAGATCAGCAGCTAGATGGGTGGGAGGAGTCCACCTGGGTCCTGAATAGGACAGGGTTTTCCAAACACAATGCTGGCCCCGCCCCCTGTGGTGCGACTGACGACCCTAGCCCTGCCAGTGAATAGAGTGAGGGGCTGAGCACATCAAGGGTGCTCCCCAACCAGCTGCGACTGGTTTTCCCCCTCACCCTGAACCCAGAACAAAGGGTTTGCCTGTATAAAAATGGGGCTGTGTCCCCACAGAAGCGGTTCTCTGCCAGGATCCTACCTGAGGGGGGCTGCTGCTGCTGCTGGACCGGAGGACCGCCACTTGGACTACCTCCCTGCCTGGAGGCCCAGTGAGCTGGCTCTGGGTCCAGCCTTGCCCCCACCCCTGCCTTGCTGTGTGCAGGGGAGACTTTTTGCTGGACTTTGTTATTATCCTGCTTAAAGCGCGGGGAGCGCTTTATTTGTCCCTAAAGCACTGGGAGCGCTTGATTTGTGGGACCTAGCGCCTGGGAGCGCTTTTTGGCAACCTTTGAGGGGTAGCGCTTCTGTTTCCCTGCAGCCTGGGGCTGCGCGCATTTTGAAAAGGGGATTCCCCCGCTTTTGGTGCTTATTTATAACGGGTGCCCACCCCGCGTTCTGGTAGCCTCTGGTGCCTTTAATTTATAGCGGGTGCCCACCCCGCTTATCTCCTCCTCTTTGACGTTCATACGAAGGCGGGAGCCCACCCCGCACTTCGGTGTAAGGAGAAGATCACCGCCGCGGCCGGGCTCGAAGGAAGTCAGGCAGGCCGGGGGCGGGACGCCGGGACAACCGGAAGTAGGAGGGCGGGAGCCTACCCCGCCTCCTTCCGAAAGACTCGCGGTTGTTTTCTGGGCCCCGGAGCAGGCAGGAGCCGACCCTGCGCCCCGGTGCCCTCACCCGAGCAGAGAAGAGGACGGGAGCAGCGCCGCCGGAGGGGAACAGGAAGCCTCCCGCCGCGTCCAGAGACCGCCTCGTTGCTCCGGTGAGTGAGGGGAGGGTGCCCGGGGCCGCCTGTTCTGTTACGGAGCGCTGGTGCGCTCCAACGGGGCTCGCACTAACTAACGAGCCTGCAACGCCCCCCCCCCAGTTATCGCAGAGCCAGCAAGGTTCAGGGGGCCATCTGTGGGAGTAGAGCCTGCGAGGCTCACGAGTCCCCCGTGTGGGACTTCAACGACGGGGAGCCTTGGTCAGTTTGGAGCCGCGCTCGGCTCTACAACGTGTCTGGGAGGCATTTCCTGACCAGCGGAGCGGCCCCGGAAGGCAGCGGGCCGCTCCCACGGACACGGGGGCATTCTTGCTACAGAGCCCACGAGGCTCCAACGTTGGCCCCCATTGTACAATTTAGAGCGTTGCACGCTCCCAACGACCGGGGGAATTTTGATAGAGTCTGTGAGACTCCAACAAGGGGCACATTGTTTCTTGAGCCACGGAGGCTCTAGGGGGGCATTCCTAGTTGTTTGAGCCCACGAGGCGCCTCCATTGTCGGAGGACACCCCGAGCCCAGAGAGGGCTCAGGAGGCACGCCGGTGCCAGGTTCCTTTCCCCCAGCTGCCCAGCACTTAGTGGGCAGCTGCAACGTTTAGGTTGTGGCCTCTGTGTGTTGGCTGGCGCAGCTTGCGCAGCCTTGCCCTAACATTTGGACACCGGGCGCCCTTGCCCCTTCACGGCCAGTTGGCCTGGGACTGCCACAGGTAGTGGCTAATGTGAGTTTTGGCGCCATTGTACCTGTTCTGCACCTCTGAATGTGTTTTTGCGTCATGTGCTTTGCTTTACACCTCTGAATGTTATGCATCATGTGTTTATGTGCTTAGACCCCTACAGGTATAGTAATACTTAGGTGGTTGTTTTCTCACTAGTACAGGTGGTGCTAGTGAGGTCCTGATTCCCTGCGCAATACTGTCCTAAGGTGGTTAGGGTTGCGTAGGTGGTACTTACCTGATACCAGTAGTCACTGGTTGTGTGCTACATTTGCTATTTTGTACTACAGTATTATTCCTATGTTCCAAAAGTGCTAATTCCTGACAGTGGTCCATGTGGCCCTGTCCCCTGTATATATAATCCCTTGTAAATTCTGCCCGTGCCTGTTGGCACATTGTAGAGTGTGTGTTTTTATCTAATGTGTTGTGTATAATACAAAGGCTATTTTTTATAGAATACCTTGTGTGGAGTTTCCTTTGTGGTGGGCCTTGGGTGTTGTTGCTGGGTGCGCGCGCAAACGCTTTACACATCGCCTCAGAGATAAGCCTGAAGGGACCAGTGTATCAGGGATCATCCCATGAAGGGACCAGTGCATCACAGCACTCAGATTAGAGGTATGCAAGATCATCCCATGAGGGGACCAGTGCAAAGATCATCCCATGAAGGGAACAGTGCAGAGATCATCCCATGAAGGGACCAGTGCATCAGAGATCATCCCATGAAGGGACCAGTGCATCAGAGATCATCCCATGAAGGGACCAGTGCATCAAGGATCATCCCATGACGAGACCAGTGCACCAATGATCATCCCATGAAGGGACCAGTGCACCAATGATCATCCCCTGAAGGGACCAGTGCATCAAAGATCATCCCATGAAGGGACCAGTGCAGCACAGATCATCCCATGAAGGGACCAGTGCAGAGATCATCCCAATGAAGGGACCAGTGCATCAGAGATCATCCCATGAAGGGAACAGTGCATCAGAGATCATCCCATGAAGGGAACAGTGCATCAGAGATCATTCCATGAAGGGAACAGTGCATCAGAGATCATCCCATGAAGGGATCAGGGCATCAAAGATCATCCCATTAAGGGACCAGGGCATCAAAGATCATCCCATTAAGGGACCAGGGCATCAAAGATCATCCCATGAAGGGACCAGGGCATCAAAGATCATCCCATGACGGGACCAGTGCATCAGAGATCATCCCATGAAGGGACCAGTGCAGAGATATTCCCATGAATGGACCAGTGCATCAGAGATCATCCCATGAAGGGACCAAGGCATCAGAGATCATCCCATGAAGGGACCAGTGCATCAAGGATCATCCCATGAAGGGACCAGTGCACCAAGGATCATCCCATATAGGGACCAGTGCAGAGATCATCCCATGAAGGGACCAGTGCATCAGATATCATCCCATGAAGGGACCAGTGCAGAGATCATCCCATGAAGGGACCAGCACATCAAAGATCATCCCATGAAGGAACCAGTAGATCAAAGATCATCCCATGAAGAGACCAGGGCATCAAAAATCATCCCATGAAGGGACCAGTGCACCAAACATCATCCCATGAAGGGACCAGTGCACCAAACATCATCCCATGAAGGGAACAGTGCACCAAACATCATCCCATGAAGGGAACAGTGCACCAGAGATCATCCCATGAAGGGACCAGGGCATCAGAGATCATCCCATGAAGGGACCAGGGCATCAGAGATCATCCCATGAAGGGACCAGGGCTTCAGATCATCCCATGAAGGGACCAGTGCATCAGACCATCCCATGAAGGGACCAGTGCATCAGATCATCCCATGAAGGGACCAGTGTATCAGATCATCCCATGTAGGGACCAGTGCATCCGATCATCCCATGAAGGGACCAGTGCATCAGATCATCCCATGAAGGGACCAGTGCAGAGATAATCCCATGAAGGGACCAGTGCAGAGATAATCCCATGAAGGGAACAGGGCATCAAAGATCATGCCATGAAGGGACCAGGGCATCAAAGATCATCCCATGAAGGGACCAGTGCATCAGAGATCATCCCCTGAAGGGACCAGTGCATCAGAGATCATCCCATGAAGGGACCAGTGCATCAGAGATCATCCCATTAAGGGACCAGGGCATCCGAGATCATCCCTTTAAGGGACCAGGGCATCCGAGATCATCCCTTTAAGGGACCAGGGCATCAAAGATCATCCCATGAAGGGACCAGGGCATCAAAGATCATGCCATGAAGGGATCAGGGCATCAAAGATCATGCCATGAAGGGATCAGGGCATCGACAATCAACCCATGAAGGGACCAGGGCATCAAAGATCAACCCATGAAGGGACCAGGGCATCAAAGATCAACCCATGAAGGGACCAGGGCATCAAAGATCAACCCATGAAGGGACCAGGGCATCAAAGATCAACCCATGAAGGGACCAGGGCATCAAAGATCAACCCATGAAGGGACCAGGGCATCAAAGATCAACCCATGAAGGGACCAGTGCATCAGAGATCATCCCATGAAGGGACCAGTGCATCAAAGATCATCCCATGAAGGGACCAGTGCATCAGAGATCATCCCATGAAGGGCAAGTGCATCAGAGATCATCCCATGAAGGGACCAGGGCATCAAAGATCATCCCAATAAGGAACCAGGGCATCAAAGATCATCCCAATAAGGAACCAGGGCATCAAAGATCATCTCAAGAAGGAACCAGGGCATCAAAGATCATCCCATTAAGGGACCAGGGCATCAACGATCATCCCATTAAGGGACCAGGGCATCAAAGATCATCCCATGAAAGGACCAGCGCATCAGAGATCATCCCATGAAGGGACCAGTGCAGAGATCATCCCATGAAGGGACCAGTGCAGAGATCATCCCATGAAGGGACCAGTGCAGAGATCATCCCATGAAGGGACCAGTGCTTCATGGACCAGTGCATCAGAGATCATCCCATGAAGGGACCAGTGCATCAGAGATCAACCCATGAAGGGACCAGTGCATCACAGCACTCAGATTAGAGGCATGCAAGATCATCCCATGAGGGGACCAGTGCACCAGAGATCATCCCAAGAAGGGACCAGTGCATCAGAGATCATCCCATGAAGGGACCGGTGCATCAGAGCTCTCAGATTAAAGGTATGCAAGATCATCCCATGAAGGGACCAGTGCATCAGAGATCATCCCATGAAGGGACCAGTGCATCAGAGATCAACCCATGAAGGGACGAGTACATCAGAGATCACCCCACGAAGGGACCAGTGCATCAGAGATCATCCCATGAAGGGACCAGTGCATCAGAGATCAACCCATTAAGGGACCAGGGCATCAAAGATCATCCCATGAAGGGACCAGGGCATCAAAGATCATCCCATGAAGGGACCAGGGCATCAAAGATCATCCCATGAAGGGACCAGTGCAGCAGAGATCATCCCATGAAGGGACCAGTGCAGAGATCATCGCATGAAGGGACCAGTGCAGAGATCATCCCATGAAGGGACCAGTGCAGAGATCATCCAATGAAGGGACCAGTGCATCAGAGATCATCCCATGAAGGGACCAGTGCATCACAGCACTCAGATTAGAGGTATGCAAGATCATCCCATGAGGGGACCAGTGCACCAGAGATCATCCCAAAAAGGGACCAGTGCATAAGAGATCATCCCATGAAGGGACCAGTGCATCAGAGATCATCCCATGAAGGGACCAGTGCATCAGAGATCATCCCATGAAGGAACCAGTGCAGCACAGATCATCCCATGAAGGGACCAGTGCAGAGATCATCCCATGAAGGGACCAGTGCATCAGAGATCATCCCATGAAGGGACCAGTGCATCAGAGATCATCCCATGAAGGGACCAGTGCATCAGAGATCATCCCATGAAGGGACCAGTGCATCAGAGCTCTCAGATTAGAGGTATGCAAGATCATCCCATGAAGGGACCAGTGCATCAGAGATCATCCCATGAAGGGACCAGTGCATCAGAGATCAACCCATGAAGGGACCAGTGCATCAGAGATCACCCCATGAAGGGACCAGTGCATCAGAGATCACCCCATGAAGGGACCAGTGCATCACAGCACTCCGATTAGAGCTATGCAAGATCATTCCATGAAGGGACCAGTGCATCAGAGATCTACCCATGAAGGGACCAGTGCACCAAAGATCATCCCATGAAGGGACCAGTGCATCAGATCATCTCATGAAGGGACCAGTGCATCACAGCACTCAGATTAGAGGTATGCAAGATAATCCCATGAAGGGACCAGTGCATCAAAGAT
Source organism: Triturus cristatus (assembly GCF_964204655.1). Lineage (NCBI taxonomy): Eukaryota > Metazoa > Chordata > Amphibia > Caudata > Salamandridae > Triturus > Triturus cristatus. The sequence goes on along the minus strand of NC_140591.1, from coordinate 1,276,871,241 downwards.
CATCCCATGAAGGGACCAGTGCATCAAAGATCATCCAATGAAGGGACCAGTGCATCAGAGATCATCCCATGAAGGGCAAGTGCATCAGAGATCATCCCATGAAGGGACCAGGGCATCAAAGATCATCCCAAAAAGGAACCGGGGCATCAAAGATCATCCCAATAAGGAACCAGGGCATCAAAGATCATCCCATTAAGGGACAAGGGCATCAAAGATCATCCCATTAAGGGACCAGGGCATCAGAGATCATCCCATGAAAGGACCAGTGCATCAGAGATCATCCCATGAAGGGACCAGTGCATCAGAGATCATCCCATGAAGGGACCAGTGCATCAGAGATCATCCCATGAAGGGACCAGTGCAGAGATCATCCCATGAAGGGACCAGTGCAGAGATCATCCCATGAAGGGACCAGTGCAAAGATCATCCCATGAAGGGACCAGTGCAAAGATCATCCCATGAAGGGACCAGTGCAGAGATCATCCCATGAAGGGACAAGTGCATCAGAGATCATCCCATGAAGGGACCAGTGCATCAGAGATCATCCCCATGAAGGGACCAGTGCATCACAGCACTCAGATTAGAGGTATGCAAGATCATCCCATGAAGGGACCAGGGCATCAAAGATCATCCCATGAAGGGACCAGTGCATCAAAGATCATCCCATGAAGGGACTAGTGCAGCACAGATCATCCCATGAAGGGACCAGTGCAGAGATCATCCCATGAAGGGACCAGTGCATCAAAGATCATCCCATGAAGGGAACAGTGCATCAGAGATCATCCCATGAAGGGAACAGTGCATCAGAGATCATTCCATGAAGGGAACAGTGCATCAGAGATCATCCCATGAAGGGATCAGGGCATCAAAGATCCTCCCATTAAGGGACCAGGGCATCAAAGATCCTCCCATTAAGGGACCAGGGCATCAAAGATCATCCCATGAAGGGACCAGTGCAGAGATCATCCCATGAAGGGACCAGTGCATCAGAGATCATCCCATGAAGGGACCAGTGCATCAGAGATCATCCCATGAAGGGACCAGTGCATCAAGGATCATCCCATGACGAGACCAGTGCGCCAATGATCATCCCATGAAGGGACCAGTGCACCAATGATCATCCCCTGAAGGGACCAGTGCATCAAAGATCATCCCATGAAGGGACCAGTGCAGCACAGATCATCCCATGAAGGGACCAGTGCAGAGATCATCCCAATGAAGGGACCAGTGCATCAGAGATCATCCCATGAAGGGAACAGTGCATCAGAGATCATCCCATGAAGGGAACAGTGCATCAGAGATCATTCCATGAAGGGAACAGTGCATCAGAGATCATCCCATGAAGGGATCAGGGCATCAAAGATCATCCCATTAAGGGACCAGGGCATCAAAGATCATCCCATTAAGGGACCAGGGCATCAAAGATCATCCCATGAAGGGACCAGGGCATCAAAGATCATCCCATGACGGGACCAGTGCATCAGAGATCATCTCATGAAGGGACCAGTGCAGAGATCTTCCCATGAATGGACCAGTGCATCAGAGATCATCCCATGAAGGGACCAGGGCATCAGAGATCATCCCATGAAGGGACCAGTGCATCAAGGATCATCCCATGAAGGGACCAGTGCACCAAGGATCATCCCATATAGGGACCAGTGCAGAGATCATCCCATGAAGGGACCAGTGCATCAGATATCATCCCATGAAGGGACCAGTGCAGAGATCATCCCATGAAGGGACCAGTGCACCAAACATCATCCCATGAAGGGACCAGTGCACCAAACATCATCCCATGAAGGGAACAGTGCACCAAACATCATCCTATGAAGGGAACAGTGCACCAAACATCATCCCATGAAGGGAACAGTGCACAAGAGATCATCCCATGAAGCGACCAGGGCATCAGAGATCATCCCATGAAGGGACCAGGGCATCAGATCATCCCATGAAGGGACCAGTGCATCAGACCATCCCATGAAGGAACCAGTGCATCAGATCATCCCATGAAGGGACCAGTGTATCAGATCATCCCATGTAGGGACCAGTGCATCCGATCATCCCATGAAGGGACCAGTGCATCAGATCATCCCATGAAGGGACCAGTGCAGAGATAATCTCATGAAGGGACCAGTGCAGAGATAATCCCATGAAGGGAACAGGGCATCAAAGATCATCCCATGAAGGGACCAGGGCATCAAAGATCATCCCATGAAGGGACCAGTGCATCAGAGATCATCCCATGAAGGGACCAGTGCATCAGAGATCATCCCATGAAGGGACCAGTGCATCAGAGATCATCCCATGAAGGGACCAGTGCATCAGAGATCATCCCATTAAGGGACCAGGGCATCCGAGATCATCCCATTAAGGGACCAGGGCATCCGAGATCATCCCTTTAAGGGACCAGGGCATCCGAGATCATCCCTTTAAGGGACCAGGGCATCAAAGATCATCCCATGAAGGGACCAGGGCATCAAAGATCATGCCATGAAGGGATCAGGGCATCAAAGATCACGCCATGAAGGGATCAGGGCATCAAAGATCATGCCATGAAGGGATCAGGGCATCGACAATCAACCCATGAAGGGACCAGGGCATCAAAGATCAACCCATGAAGGGACCAGGGCATCAAAGATCAACCCATGAAGGGACCAGGGCATCAAAGATCAACCCATGAAGGGACCAGGGCATCAAAGATCAACCCATGAAGGGACCAGGGCATCAAAGATCAACCCATGAAGGGACCAGGGCATCAAAGATCAACCCATGAAGGGACCAGGGCATCAAAGATCATCCCATGAAGGGACCAGTGCATCAGAGCTCTCAGAGTAGAGGTATGCAAGATCATCCCATGAAGGGACCAGTGCATCAAAGATCATCCCATGAAGGGACCAGTGCATCAGAGATCATCCCATGAAGGGCAAGTGCATCAGAGATCATCCCATGAAGGGACCAGGGCATCAAAGATCATCCCAATAAGGAACCAGGGCATCGAAGATCATCCCAATAAGGAACCAGGGCATCAAAGATCATCTCAAGAAGGAACCAGGGCATCAAAGATTATCCCATTAAGGGACCAGGGCATCAACGATCATCCCATTAAGGGACCAGGGCATCAAAGATCATCCCATGAAAGGACCAGCGCATCAGAGATCATCCCATGAAGGGACCAGTGCAGAGATCATCCCATGAAGGGACCAGTGCAGAGATCATCCCATGAAGGGACCAGTGCAGAGATCATCCCATGAAGGGACCAGTGCTTCATGGACCAGTGCATCAGAGATCATCCCATGAAGGGACCAGTGCATCAGAGATCAACCCATGAAGGGACCAGTGCATCACAGCACTCAGATTAGAGGCATGCAAGATCATCCCATGAGGGGACCAGTGCACCAGAGATCATCCCAAGAAGGGACCAGTGCATCAGAGATCATCCCATGAAGGGACCAGTGCATCAGAGATCATCCCATGAAGGGACCAGTGCATCAGAGATCATCCCATGAAGGGACCGGTGCATCAGAGCTCTCAGATTAAAGGTATGCAAGATCATCCCATGAAGGGACCAGTGCATCAGAGATCATCCCATGAAGGGACCAGTGCATCAGAGATCAACCCATGAAGGGACCAGTACATCAGAGATCACCCCATGAAGGGACCAGTGCATCAGAGATCATCCCATGAAGGGACCAGTGCATCAGAGATCAACCCATTAAGGGACCAGGGCATCAAAGATCATCCCATGAAGGGACCAGGGCATCAAAGATCATCCCATGAAGGGACCAGGGCATCAAAGATCATCCCATGAAGGGACCAGGGCATCAAAGATCATCCCATGAAGGGACCAGGGCATCAAAGATCATCCCATGAAGGGACCAGTGCAGCAGAGATCATCCCATGAAGGGACCAGTGCAGAGATCATCCCATGAAGGGACCAGTGCAGAGATCATCCCATGAAGGGACCAGTGCAGAGATCATCCCATGAAGGGACCAGTGCATCAGAGATCATCCCATGAAGGGACCAGTGCATCACAGCACTCAGATTAGAGGTATGCAAGATCATCCCATGAGGGGACCAGTGCACCAGAGATCATCCCAAAAAGGGACGAGTGCATAAGAGATCATCCCATGAAGGGACCAGTGCATCAGAGATCATCCCATGAAGGGACCAGTGCATCAGAGATCATCCCATGAAGGAACCAGTGCAGCACAGATCATCCCATGAAGGGACCAGTGCATCAGAGATCATCCCATGAAGGGACCAGTGCATCAGAGATCATCCCATGAAGGGACCAGTGCATCAGAGATCATCCCATTAAGGGACCAGTGCATCAGAGCTCTCAGATTAGAGGTATGCAAGATCATCCCATGAAGGGACCAGTGCATCAGAGATCATCCCATGAAGGGACCAGTGCATCAGAGATCAACCCATGAAGGGACCAGTGCATCAGAGATCACCCCATGAAGGGACCAGTGCATCAGAGATCACCCCATGAAGGGACCAGTGCATCAGAGATCATCCCATGAAGGGACCAGTGCAGAGATCGTCCCATGAAGGGACCAGTGCAGAGATCATCCCATGAAGGGACCAGTGCAGAGATCATCCCATGAAGGGACCAGTGCATCAGAGATCATCCCATGAAGGGACCAGTGCATCAGAGATCATCCCCATGAAGGGACCAGTGCATCACAGCACTCAGATTAGAGGTATGCAAGATCATCCCATGAGGGGACCAGCGCACCAGAGATCATCCCATGAAAGAACGAGTGCATCAGAGATCATCCCATGAAGGGACCAGTGCATCACAGCACTCAGATTAGAGGTATGCAAGATCATCCCATGAAGGGACCAGGGCATCAAAGATCATCCCATGAAGGGACCAGTGCATCAAAGATCATCCCATGAAGGGACTAGTGCAGCACAGATCATCCCATGAAGGGACCAGTGCAGAGATCATCCCATGAAGGGACCAGTGCATCAAAGATCATCCCATGAAGGGAACAGTGCATCAGAGATCATCCCATGAAGGGAACAGTGCATCAGAGATCATCCCATGAAGGGATCAGGGCATCAAAGATCCTCCCATTAAGGGACCAGGGCATCAAAGATCCTCCCATTAAGGGACCAGGGCATCAAAGATCATCCCATGAAGGGACCAGTGCATCAGAGATCATCCCATGAAGGGACCAGTGCATCAGAGATCATCCCATGAAGGGACCAGTGCACCAGAGATCATCCCATGAAGGGACCAGTGCATCAAGGATCATCCCATGACGGGACCAGTGCACCAAGGATCATCCCATGACGGGACCAGTGCACCAAGGATCATCCCCTGAAGGGACCAGTGCACCAATGATCATTCCCTGAAGGGACCAGTGCACCAAAGATCATCCCATGAAGGAACCAGTGCACCAGAGATCATCCCATGAAGGAACCAGTGCATCAGAGATCATCCCATGAAGGAACCAGTGCATCAGAGATCATCCCATGAAGGGACCAGTGCAGAGATCTTCCCATGAAGCGACCAGTGCATCAGAGATCATCCCATGAAGGGACCAGGGCATCAGAGATCATCCCATGAAGGGACCAGTGCATCAAGGATCATTCCATGAAGGGACCAGTGCACCAAGGATCATCCCATATAGGGACCAGTGCACCAAGGATCATCCCATATAGGGACCAGTGCACCAATGATCATCCCATGAAGGGACCAGTGCAGAGATCATCCCCTGAAGGGACCAGTGCAGAGATCATCCCATGAAGGGACCAGTGCAGAGATCATCCCATGAAGGGACCAGTGCATCAGATATCATCCCATGAAGGGAACAGGGCATCAAAGATCATCCCATGAAGGGACCAGTACAGAGATCATGCCATGAAGGGACCACGGCAGCAAAGATGATCCCAATAAGGGACCAGGGCATCAAAGGTCATCCCATGAAGGGACCAGGGCACCAAACATCATCCCATGAAGGGACCAGTGCACCAAACATCATCCCATGAAGGGACCAGTGCACCAAACATCATCCCAAACATCATCCCATGAAGGGACCAGCACACCAGAGATCATCCCATGAAGGGACCCGTGCATCAGAGATCATCCCATGAAGGGACCAGTGCATCACAGCACTCAGATTAGAGGTATGCAAGATCATCCCATGAAGGGATCAGGGCATCAAAGATCATCCCATGAAGGGACCAGTGCATCAGAGATCATCCCATTAAGGGACCAGGGCATCCGAGATCATCCCTTTAAGGGACCAGGGCATCCGAGATCATCCCTTTAAGGGACCAGGGCATCAAAGATCATCCCATGAAGGGACCAGGGCATCAAAGATCATGCCATGAAGGGATCAGGGCATCAAAGATCATGCCATGAAGGGATCAGGGCATCAAAGATCATGCCATGAAGGGATCAGGGCATCGACAATCAACCCATGAAGGGACCAGGGCATCAAAGATCAACCCATGAAGGGACCAGGGCATCAAAGATCAACCCATGAAGGGATCAGGGCATCGACAATCAACCCATGAAGGGACCAGGGCATCAAAGATCAACCCATGAAGGGACCAGGGCATCAAAGATCAACCCATGAAGGGACCAGGGCATCAAAGATCAACCCATGAAGGGACCAGGGCATCAAAGATCAACCGATGAAGGGACCAGGGCATCAAAGATCAACCCATGAAGGGACCAGGGCATCAAAGACCAACCCATGAAGGGACCAGGGCATCAAAGATCATCCCATGAAGGGACCAGTGCATCAGAGATCATCCCATGAAGGGACCAGTGCTTCAAAGATCATCCCATGAAGGGACCAGTGCATCAGAGATCATCCCATGAAGGGCAAGTGCATCAGAGATCATCCTATGAAGGGACCAGGGCATCAAAGATCATCCCAATAAGGAACCAGGGCATCAAAGATCATCCCAATAAGGAACCAGGGCATCAAAGATCATCTCAAGAAGGAACCAGGGCATCAAAGATCATCCCATTAAGGGACCAGGGCATCAACGATCATCCCATTAAGGGACCAGGGCATCAAAGATCATCCCATGAAAGGACCAGCGCATCAGAGATCATCCCATGAAGGGACCAGTGCAGAGATCATCCCATGAAGGGACCAGTGCAGAGATCATCCCATGAAGGGACCAGTGCAGAGATCATCCTATGAAGGGACCAGTGCTTCATGGACCAGTGCATCAGAGATCATCCCATGAAGGGACCAGTGCATCAGAGATCAACCCATGAAGGGACCAGTGCATCACAGCACTCAGATTAGAGGCATGCAAGATCATCCCATGAGGGGACCAGTGCACCAGAGATCACCCCAAGAAGGGACCAGTGCATCAGAGATCATCCCATGAAGGGACCAGTGCATCAGAGATCATCCCATGAAGGGACCAGTGCATCAGAGATCATCCCATGAAGGGACCAGTGCATCAGAGATCATCCCATGAAGGGACCGGTGCATCAGAGCTCTCAGATTAAAGGTATGCAAGATCATCCCATGAAGGGACCAGTGCATCAGAGATCATCCCATGAAGGGACCAGTGCATCAGAGATCATCCCATGAAGGGACCAGTGCATCAGAGATCAACCCATTAAGGGACCAGGGCATCAAAGATCATCCCATTAAGGGACCAGTAGATCAAAGATCATCCCATGAAGGGACCAGGGCATCAAAGATCATCCCATGAAGGGACCAGGGCATCAAAGATCATCCCATGAAGGGACCAGTGCAGCAGAGATCATCCCATGAAGGGACCAGTGCAGAGATCATCCCATGAAGGGACCAGTGCAGAGATCATCCCATGAAGGGACCAGTGCAGAGATCATCCCATGAAGGGACCAGTGCAGAGATCATCCCATGAAGGGACCAGTGCAGAGATCATCCCATGAAGGGACCAGTGCATCAGAGATCATCCCATGAAGGGACCAGTGCATCACAGCACTCAGATTAGAGGTATGCAAGATCATCCCATGAAGGGACCAGTGCATCAGAGATCATCCCATGAAGGAACCAGTGCAGCACAGATCATCCCATGAAGGGACCAGTGCAGAGATCATCCCATGAAGGGACCAGTGCATCAGAGATCATCCCATGAAGGGACCAGTGCATCAGAGATCATCCCATGAAGGGACCAGTGCATCAGAGATCATCCCATGAAGGGACCAGTGCATCAGAGCTCTCAGAGTAGAGGTATGCAAGATCATCCCATGAAGGGACCAGTGCATCAGAGATCATCCCATGAAGGGACCAGTGCATCAGAGATCAACCCATGAAGGGACCAGTGCATCAGAGATCACCCCATGAAGGGACCAGTACATCACAGCACTCCGATTAGAGCTATGCAAGATCATTCCATGAAGGGACCAGTGCATCAGAGATCTACCCATGAAGGGACCAGTGCACCAAAGATCATCCCATGAAGGGACCAGTGCATCACAGCTCTCAGATTAGAGGTATGCAAGATAATCCCATGAAGGGACCAGTGCATCAAAGATCATCCCATGAAGGGACCAGTGCATCAAAGATCATCCAATGAAGGGACCAGTGCATCAGAGATCATCCCATGAAGGGCAAGTGCATCAGAGATCATCCCATGAAGGGACCAGGGCATCAAAGATCATCCCAAAAAGGAACCGGGGCATCAAAGATCATCCCAATAAGGAACCAGGGCATCAAAGATCATCCCATTAAGGGACCAGGGCATCAAAGATCATCCCATTAAGGGACCAGGGCACCAGAGATCATCCAATGAAAGGACCAGTGCATCAGAGATCATCCCATGAAGGGACCAGTGCATCAGAGATCATCCCATGAAGGGACCAGTGCATCAGAGATCATCCCATGAAGGGACCAGTGCATCAGAGATCATCCCATGAAGGGACCAGTGCATCAGAGATCATCCCATGAAGGGACCAGTGCAGAGATCATCCCATGAAGGGACCAGTGCAGAGATCATCCCATGAAGGGACCAGTGCAGAGATCATCCCATGAAGGGACCAGTGCAGAGATCATCCCATGAAGGGACCAGTGCAGAGATCATCCCATGAAGGGACCAGTGCATCAGAGATCATCCCATGAAGGGACCAGTGCATCAGAGATCATCCCATGAAGGGACCAGTGCATCACAGCACTCAGATTAGAGGTATGCAAGATCATCCCATGAAGGGACCAGGGCATCAAAGATCATCCCATGAAGGGACTAGTGCAGCACAGATCATCCCATGAAGGGACCAGTGCAGAGATCATCCCATGAAGGGACCAGTGCATCAAAGATCATCCCATGAAGGGAACAGTGCATCAGAGATCATCCCATGAAGGGAACAGTGCATCAGAGATCATTCCATGAAGGGAACAGTGCATCAGAGATCATCCCATGAAGGGATCAGGGCATCAAAGATCCTCCCATTAAAGGACCAGGGCATCAAAGATCATCCCATTAAGGGACCAGGGCATCAAAGATCATCCCATGAAGGGACCAGGGCATCAAAGATCATCCCATGACGGGACCAGTGCATCAGAGATCATCCCGTGAAGGGACCAGTGCATCAGAGATCATCCCATGAAGGGACCAGTACATCTCAGCACTCAGATTAGAGGTATGCAAGATCATCCCATGAAGGGACCAGTGCATCAGAGATCATCCCATGAAGGGACCAGTGCAGAGATCATCCTATGAAGGGACCAGGGCATCAGATCATCCCATGATCGGACCATGGCATCAGATCATCCCATGATGGGACCAGGGCATCAGATCATCCCATGATGGGACCAGGGAATCAGATCATCCCATGATGGGACCAGGGCTTCAGATCATCCCATGATGGGACCAGGGCATCAGATCATCCCATGAAGGAACCAGGGCATCAAAGATCATCCCAATAAGGAACCAGGGCATCAAAGATCATCTCAAGAAGGAACCAGGGCATCAAAGATCATCCCATTAAGGGACCAGGGCATCAACGATCATCCCATTAAGGGACCAGGGCATCAAAGATCATCCCATGAAAGGACCAGCGCATCAGAGATCATCCCATGAAGGGACCAGTGCAGAGATCATCCCATGAAGGGACCAGTGCAGAGATCATCCCATGAAGGGACCAGTGCAGAGATCATCCCATGAAGGGACCAGTGCTTCATGGACCAGTGCATCAGAGATCATCCCATGAAGGGACCAGTGCATCAGAGATCAACCCATGAAGGG